>NC_045454.1:52257815-52298585 GCF_002776525.5 Piliocolobus tephrosceles
CTCTGTTGCCCAGGCTGGAGTGCAGTGGCATGATCTCAGCTCATTGCAACCTCCGCCTCCCAGGTTCAATCTATTCTTCTGCCTTAGCCTTCCGAGTAGCTGGGACTATAGGCGTACGCCACGACATCCGGCTAATTTTTGTATTTTTAGTAGAGATGGGATTTCACCATTTTGGCCAGGCTGGTCTCGAACTCTGATCTCGTGATCTGCCTGCCTCAGTCTCCCAAAGTGCTGGGATTACAGGTGTGAGCCACCATGCCCAGCTAACGGCCCTGGAATTTTGCTGGGAGAGGAACAAGGACACTTGCTTCCTGCTGGGGCTGGAAGGGTGTGAGCCTGAAGTTGCAAGTGGCTCTTTCTGATGGCTAGGGAGAGGCCAGCCCCATGGGCCGCAGAGCCAAAAGGGACAGCAACAATTCCCAGTGACACTGGAGGTCGCTGGATCCAGCTGTGCCTGAACTCCTCCTCCGCAGGGAGACGAAGCCAGTTTAAAGCAAGTTTCTGTCCCTTGGAGCTGATAATAATAACCACCTTTGCAATTAGTAGGTTTGCATTTATTCAAGGGGAGCCTTTAGGACCCAGAGCAGCAGGTTCTGCGGGGCCCTAGGGGGCTCTCTTTGCTGTAGCAGCTTCGGCCTCCAGGATGGGATGTGGCTTGGTACAGAACACTCAGGGACACCCGGTCCCACCTTCCTGAGCCCAAAGATACTTGGCATTGGCTCACTATCCATTGTCTGCAGCCTCTGAGCTAGAGCTTGCCACCCCCTGGGCTCCAGGAAGCAAAGCCTTGCTGGCCTCTCCGGCACCTGCGATGCTGATAACCACGGCTCAGGCCTGAAGATCTGGCCTGGTGGGGGGTGTGGGAACTCTGGGAAGTGAGCTGAGTCCAAAAACATCTCCATCGGCAGGGTGCGGTGTGAGCCGGGCGTTAAAGCAACCCCACTGGCCGAGTGCGGTGGCTCACGTCTGTCATCCCAGCACTTTGGGAGGCTGAGGTGGGCGGATCATTTGAGGTCAGGAGTTTGAGACCAGCCTGGCCAACATGGTGAAACCCTTTCTCTACTAAAAATACAAAAAAATTAGCCGAGCGTGGTGGTGCACGCCTGTATTCCCAGCTACTCAGGAGGCTGAGGCAGGAGAATCACTTGAACCCAGGAGGCAGAGGCTGCAGTAAGCCAAGATCACACCACTGCACTCCAGCCTGGGCGACAGTGAGACTTCATCTCAAAAAACAAAACGGCCAGGCATGGTGGCTCATGCCTGTAATTCCAGCACTTTGGGAGACTGAGGCAGGTAGATCACTTAAGGTCAGGAGTTCGAGACCAGCCTGGCCAACATGGTGAAACTCCATCTCTACTAAAAATACAAAAATTAGCTGGGCGTGGTGCCAGGTGCCTGTAGTCCCAGCTACTAAGGAGGCTGACGCAGGAGAATTGCTGGAAGCCAGGAGGCAGAGGTTTTAGTGAGCTGAGATCACACCACTGCACTCCAGCCTGGGTGACACAGTGAGACTGTCTCAAAAAAGAAAAAACAACAACAAAACAAACAGACAAAAAACACCCCCTTCAGAGGTACTTCCACAGCTCAAACACCACCACCCAGCTCCCGATGGCCATGGGACCAGTCCAGGTTTATTGGCCTGGGTTCCTTCCTGCTGAACCTGCTCAGTCCAGGCCTCTTCCCACAGCAACTCTCCATGCTGGCCCCCAAGCATCCCCACCCCATAGCTGGTAGCTGGCTGTTCCCTTTCCCTGACGAGGGACCTGATTTTATGTGAGATTCAGGCAGCCATATTTCTAACAGAAGGTAGGGCCCTGCCTCAGCCCCAGAGGTGAATACTGATGGTTCAAAAAAGATCAGAGTGATGTCAGTCATTCCTCTTGCTAGTCATTGGTTCAGGCACAACCGTGTGACCCTGCTCTGGCCAATGACAGAAGGGACCACCTGCAGCTTCGAGGCTTCTGGGAAACCCACAAACACCCAGACTGACTGGGCTCGACTCATTATAGCTTGTTGTATGAGCATGCTATTGCTGCTGTAACAAATGGACCCAGAGGTAGCAGCTGAAAACAGCACAGATGAATTACCTGATGGTTCTGGGGATCAGAAATCTGACACGTATCAGGGGAACCCACCCCCAATATTTCTTTTCTTTTTTTTTTTTTTTTTGAGATGGAGTCTCGCTCTGTCACCCAGGCTGGAGTGCAGTGGCATGATCTCAGCTCGATCCCAGGTTCATGCCATTCTCCTGCCTCAGCCTCCTGCATAGCTGGACTACACGCGCCCGCCACCACACTTGACTAATTTTTTGTATTTTTTTAGTACAGATGGGGTTTCACCGGGTTAGCCAGGATGGTCTCGATCTCCTGACCTTGTGATCCGCCCGCCTCAGCCTTCCAATGTGCTGGGATTACAGGCGTGAGACACTGCGCCCCCCCCCCCCCCCCATATTTCAACGTAGGTTCTTTCTATTTTCCATAAGCATCAGCCAGCTGAGAAATAAAGAGAAAGAGTATAAAGAGAGGAATTTTACAGCTGGGCCGCCAGGGGTGACATCACATATTGGTAGGACCATGATGCCCACCTGAGCCTTAAACCGGCAAGATTTTATTAAGGGTTTCAAAAGGGAAGGGGGTATAAGAACAGGGAGTAGATCACATGGTTCGAAAGGCAAAAAGCAGAACAAAGATCACATGCTTCTGAAGGAACAGGACAAAAGGCAAAACCGAACTACTAAGGGTCTATGTTTAGCGGTGCACGTATTGTCTTGATAAGCATCTCAAACAACAGAAAACAGGGTTCAAGAGCAGAGAACTGGTCTGACCACAAATTTACCAGGGTGGAGTTTCCCAACCCTAGTAAGCCTGAGGGTACTGCAGGAGACCAGGGCGTATCTCAGTCCTTATCGCAACCACGTAGACGGACATTCCCAGAGTGGCCATTTATAGATCTCCCCCAAGGAATGCATTCCTTTCCCAGGGTATTAATATTAATATTCTTTGCTAGGAAAAGAATTTAGTAATAGCTCTCCTACTTGCACGTCCGTTTATAGCCTCTCTGCAGGAAGAAAAATATGGCTCTTTTTGCCCGACCCCGCAGGCAGTTAGACCTTATGGTTGTCTTCCCTTGTTCCCTAAAATCGCTGTTATTCTGTTCTTTTTCAATGTGCACTGATTTCATATTGTTCAAACACACGTTTTACAACCTATTTATACAGTTAACACCATTATCACTGTGGTCCTGAGGTGATGTACATCCTTAGCTTATGAAGATAACAGGATTAAGAGATTAAGACAGGTGTAAGAAATTATAAAAGTATTAATTTGGGAACTGATACATGTCCATATTAAAATGAAATCTTCACAATTTTTGTTCCTCTGCCGTGTCTCCAGCCGGTCCCTCCGTTCGGGGTCCCTGACTTCCCACCACAGACATGAGTCTTGCTGGGCAAAAATCAAGCATGTTTGGGGACTTTATTTATTTATTTATTTTGAGATGGAGTCTAACTCACCCTGTCTCCCAGGCTGGAGTGCAGTGGTGCAATCTCAGCTCACTGCATCCTGTGCTCCTGGGTTCAAGTGATTTTCATGCCTCAGCCTCCTGAGCACATGCGGGCACCACCACACCTGGCTATTTTTATTTTCTTTTTTTAATGAAACAAGGTTTTGCTCTTGTTGCCTAGGCAGGAGTGCAATGGCATGATCTTGGCTCACTGCAACCTCCACCTCCCAGGTTCAAGCGATTCCCCTGCCTCAGCTTCCCGAGTAGCTAGGATTACAGGTGCCCGCCACCACGCCTGGTTAATTTTGTATTTTTAGTAGAGACAGGGTTTCTCCATGTTGGTCAGGCTGGTCTCACACTCCCAACTTCAGGTGATCCACCCACCTCGGCCTCCCAAAGTGCTGGGATTACAGACGTGAGCCACTGCGCCAGGCCTTTTTTTTTTTTTTTTTTTTTTTTTGTATTTTTAGTAGAGATGGGGTTTCACCATTTTGGCCAGACTGGCCTCGAACTCCTGACCTCAAATGATCCACCTGCCTCGGCCTTCCAAAGTGCTGGGATTATGGTCATGAGCCACAGCTCCTGGCCTTGTTTGGGGCCTTTATTCTTCTGATCATGGTGCTCGATGCTGTTGGGTGGATGGCTGGTTTTGGCAGACGTTTGTGGCATAGGCCCCCCGCTCCTGGCACACAGCGGGAGGCTCCACGACATTTGATGAAGGAACAGTGGCCCAACCCCTGCCAGGATGAGGAGTGGAGGGAGGGACTGTTTCCTTCCCCAGGAGGCAGCCACAGTCCAGCCCCAAAGCTGCTGCTTTGGGCAATCGGCCTCCTCCCCAGGCCTCAGTTTCCTCATCGGTGCAATGGGGCCAGTTGCGGTTCTTTCTGTCCAGGGGGTTGGGAGGAGTGAATGCACAGCCACTTGGTCTACCTGGGACATGGTCTACCTGGGACGTGGTCTACCTGGGCTTGGTCGGCCTGGGACGTTGTCTACCTGGGCTTGGTCTACCCGGACATGGTCTACCTGGGACGTGGTCTACCTGGAACGTGTGGTCTGCCTGGGACGTGGTCTACCTGGGACGTGGTCTGCCTGGGCTTGGTCTGCCTGGGCTTGGTCTGCCTGGGACGTGAGAATGAGCTGTCAGCACAGTTCCCTGCCCCGGCAGGAGTGGCCATGTCACTCCTTTAGGAGTCCTGTCAGTTCGTGTTGGCTGAGGCCCCCAGTGTTCACGGGGACGGGAACCTGAATTGAAAAAGGGGCCAGTAGAGCTCATGGAACCAAGCCTACGCCTGTTGAGGTCCTGGTGAGAGGAAATGGGAGAAACAGGGTGCCATGTGTGCGGAACCAGGGTGGTCGGCGGGGCCCGGGGCAGGGTGTGAGTCTGTGCGTTTGTGTGCGGTGGTGTTGGTGCCCGCTGGTCAATTTGATCAACGTGCTACTGTCTTCAGGGAACAGCAGGCTGCTTTTTGGTGTGTTTGGGATAAAGGGGGGGCCAGGTACTGTGGCTCACACCTGTACTCCCCGTACTTTGGGAGGCCAAGGTGGGAGGATCCCATGAGCCCAGGAGTTGGAGATCACTCTCGGCAACATAGCAAGTTTTTATCTCTACAAAATAAAGATTTAAAAACAAATTAGCCTCACGCCTGTGATCCCAGCACTTTGGGAGGCTGAGGTGGGCAGATCACCTAAGGTCAGGAGTTCAAGACCAGCCTAACCAACATGGAGAAACCCCGTCTCAACTAGAAAGACAAAAATTAGCCGGGTGTGGTGGTGCACACCTGTAATCCCAGCTACTCGGGAGGCTGAGCTAGGTTAATCCCTTGAACCCAGGAGGCAGAGGTTGCAGTGAGCCAAGATTATACTACTGCACTCCAGCCTAGGCAAAAAAGCGAGACTCCATCTCAAAAATAAATAAATCAGGCAAATTGTGAATAATGGGGTCGGGGGTCAGGGCACACAGGGCCCTTTGTGGTATGCCTGCAGCTTTTCTGCATCTTGGAAATTATTTAAAATAAAGTTAGTGGCCGGGCACGGTGGCTCACACCTGTAATCCCAGCACTGTGGGAGGCTGAGGCAGGCAGATAATTTGAGGTCAGGAGTTCAAGACCAGCCTGGCCAACACAGTGAGACCCCGTCTCTACAAAAAATACATAAATAAAAAAATTAGCTGGGCGTGGTGACACGTGCCTGTAATCCCAGCTACTCAGGAGGCTGGGGCATGAGAATCACTTGAATCCAGGAGGCGGAAGCTGCAGTGAGTTGAGATTGTGCCACTGCACTCCGGCCTGGGTGACAGAGCTAGACCCTATCTCAAAAAATAATAATAATTAATAAAATAAAACAAAGTTAGCGACACCCAAACAACTGATCAGGAGAGAGGAGAGTTGAGAGATCTCTGCTTACAGGTGTGAGCCACCGCGCCCAGCCAAGAATCTGCTTTCATAGCTGTTCCAAGGAAGTGCTGAGAAACTGGGAAACAGCACCCCCGTCTCACAACACCCGGTGAGACTTTGGGGGGTCTCTCAGAGCCTCAGAGGGGCCTGGGGGTGCCCAGTGTCCTGCTCCCAGGTCTGTCCCATCGCCGGCAGCAGCAAGGTGACTGCTTGGTCGCAAATGGACCCTGGAGTGCCCTGGAAGCCCAGGGCCACTGGGTTGCACACAGACACTGGCCCGGCACTTGGGTTCCTCTGGGCCGCGCCCCATGGTTAGACTGGGGCCAGGTGGCCAGCAGGTGGAGGGCCCAGGTGCCTGGGTCTGATCAGGGGCCGGGTGGCCAGCAGGAGGGGGCCGAGGGGCCTGGGTCTGATCGGGGGCCGGGTGGCCAGCAGGTGGAGGGCCCAGGGGCCTGGGTCTGATCCGGGACCGGGTGGCCAGCAGGAGGGGCCGAGGGGCCTGGGTCTGATCGGGGGGCCGGGTGGCCAGCAGGGGGGGGCCGAGGGGCCTGGGTCTGATCGGGGGCCGGGTGGCCAGCAGGAGGGGGCCGAGGGGCCTGGGTGTGCTATGTGTTGTTGTGTTGTCCGTTAAATTGTGTCCACGACGTGGAGCTTTTGTGAGAATTAAACTTCAGGCCTGCGGGCGTGGTGGCTCAAGCCTGTAATCCCAGCACTTTGGAAGGCTGAGACGGGCGGATCACAAGGTCAGGAGATCGAGACCATCCTGGCTAACCCGGTGAAACCCGTCTCTAATAAAAAATAGAAAAAACTAGCCGGGCGAGGTGGCGGGCGCCTGTAGTCCCAGCTACTCGGGAGGCTGAGGCAGGAGAATGGCGTGAACCCGGGAGGCGGAGCTTGCAGTGAGCCGAGATCCGGCCACTTCACTCCAGTTTGGGCGACAGAGCGAGACTCCGTCTCAAAAATAAACAAAAAAATTACAAACAAAAATTCTTCAGGCCTGGCATGTGCTGAGCCCTCTGTTCTGTTTTGTTTTTAAAGATGGGGTCTCCGCCGGGCACAGTTGCTCACACCTATAATCCCAGCACTTACGGGAGGCTGAGGCGGGCAGATCACCTGAGGTCGGGAGTTCAAGACCAATCTGAGCAATATGGAGAAACCCTGTCTCTACTAAAAATAGAAAAATTCACCGGGCGTCGTGGCGGGTGCCTGTAATCCCAGCTACTCAGGAGGCTGAGGCAGGAGAATCACTTGATCCCGGGAGGCAGAGGTTGCAGTGAACTGAGATCACACCATTGCGCTCCAGCCTGGGCGGCAGAGCAAGACTCCATCTCAAACAAAACAAAACAAAATAAAACAAACAAAACAAAACAAAAAAGATGGGGTCTCCATCTGTGGCCCAGGGTGGAGTGCAGTGGTGCGATCTCAGCTCACTGCAACCTCTGCCTCCCAGTCAAGTGATCCTCCTGCCTCAGCCTCCTGAGTAACTGGGATTACAGGTGCCCGTCACCACACCCGGCTAATTTTTTTTATTTTTAGTAGAGATGCAGTTTCACCGTGTTGCGCAGGCTGGTCTTCAACTCCTGAGCTCAAGCAATCCTCCCACCTCAGCCTCCCAAGGTGCTGGGATTACAGGCGTGGGCCACTGTGCCCAGCCTAATTCTATTTGTGTAGAGACAGGGTCTCACTCTGTTGCTCAGGCTGGTCTTCAACTCCTGGTCTCAGGCACGAGCCACTTCACCCTGCTTAGTTTGATACAAAATCCCTACGTTCCTTCCCATTTCCACTGTGTTTCCAGCACCTGCCTGGGCCCAGCACACAGTAGACACTCGCCAACTGTTCATGCATTTGGGAATCTACTGAACACCTACTGTGCGCTGGGCATTGGCCTCACATACGGGGAGACGCCATTAATAACCCACAGATGGGCTGGTTGCGGTGGCTCACGCCTGTAATCCCAGCACTTTGGGAGGCCAAGGTGGGCGGGTCACCTGAGGTTAGGAGTTCGAGATCAGCCTGGCCAACACGGCGAAACCCTGTCTCTACTAAAAATACAAAATTAGCTGGGCGTGGTGGCGCATGCCTGTAATCCCAGCTACTCAGGAGGCTGAGGCAGGAGAATCGCTTGAACCCGGGAGGCTGAGATCATGCCACTGCACTCCAGCCTGGGCTCCATCTCAAAAAAAAAAAAAAAAAAAAGGGGCAGGAGAGGGGACTTGGGGAAAGGACACTACCAGCAGAGGGAATGGCCTTGCAAGGCCCCGAGGTGGGAAACTGCTCAAGCCACCCAAGGAGGCCAGTGAGGCTGGGGAGGGGTCAGCGAGAGGCAGGTGACTCAGGGCAGGCAGCAGAGCACAGGGAGGGCTGAGGAGGTGCAAGGGGTCCTCACGTCTGCCCCGAGCCAACGGAAAACCCTCAGGTTCTGCCGCCTGCTCAGAGAGGTTAAGCCATTTGCCCAGGGACACACAGCCCGTTCGTGGTTTGGTGTCGTTTTGAACCAGGCCTGTTGCTCCTTCTACACTTCTACAGCGCGAAGGCTGGTGCAGGGGCTGGGTCTGGGAGGCCTGGTGTTGAATCTGCAAGCCTTGCCCCTCCCCGGCCTGGGGTTTTCCTGGATTCCCAGGGACGGGGCCCGTGCGCTCTCTGGTGGTCAGAGCAGGAATGACTGGATTCGCGCTGCTGAAAAGACGGACAGAAAGGTGGCTCAAGCCCCTGTCCCCAACCTTGGACATTCAAAACCCTAAATGCAGGATGGGCTTAGTGACTCACGCCTGTAATGCCAGCACTTTGGGAGGCTGAGGCAGGCAGATCACCTGAGGTCAGGAGTTTGAGGTCAGCCTGGCCAACATGGCCAAATCCCGTCTTTACTAAAAACACAAAAATTAGCCGGGTGTGGTGGTGCCCGGCCTGTAATCCCAGCTACTTGGGAAGCTTAGGCAGGAGAATCACTTGAACCTGGGAGGCGGAAGTTGCAGTGAGCCGAGATCGTGCCATTGCACTCCAGCCTGGGCGACAGAGCCAGACTCCATCTCTAAAAAACAAACAAACAACAACAAAACAAACAAACAAAAAATCCTTCAATGCACCGGCTCCAACTCTTAATTCCTCAACAGTCTGGCTCCAATGCCTCATTTTGCAGGAAGTCCAACTCCAGTCAAATCCTGTTCATCCCTCAAAGCCCTGGTTCCAATGTCCTTTCCCCTCGGATGTCCTTTCCCCCATCTTTCTCTCTCCCGAGGCAGAGCTGGGGTCACCCCTGAGTCCCATACTCCGGTCCAATCTCATGGGGCTGGGTTCAGCCTAGGGTCTGGTATGCAGTAGGTACACAATGAGTGTTAAGTGAATAAAGAAATACATGCATGAGGCCGGGTGCGGTGGCTCACGCCTGTAATCCCAGCACTTTGGGAGGCCGAGGTGGGTGGATCACGAGGTCAGGAGTTCGAGACCAGCCTGGCTAAATATAATGAAACCTCGTTTCTACTAAAAATACAAAAGTTAGCCGGTGTGATGGCGCGCACCTTTAGTCCCAGCTACTCAGGAGGGTGAGGCGTGAGAATCGCTTGAACCCAGGAGGTGGAGGTTGCAGTGAGCCGAGACTGTGCCATTGCACTCCAGCCTGGGTGACAGAGTGAGACTCTGTCTCCAAAAAAAAAAAAAAAAAAAAAGAAAGAAAAGAAATACATGCATGATTGGGCCAGAACTAACCTCAGAAATGATCCTGGCCTGCGCTGGGTGTTGATACCGTGTCTATTGATTAAATTTGGAAGGGGGGGGTTAGGTTTCCTGCCCTCTCCACACCCGGGAGGCTCCTGGGCTGTCAGCCTGCGGAGCATCTTGCAAACAAGGCCACAAGCCACAGACCTCAGCCTCTGTCTGACCCCAGGGTCCCAGCGAGGCCCTGGCAGCGCCCTGAGTCCCCGTCTGCCTGTATTCCGCAGTGCCTGCTGTGTGTCAGGCGCTGCTGTGGGTCCAAAAATCCCTTCGCTGCGCAGCTGACCTGACAGTGCCACGGGGCAGGAGGGCAGCAGAGGAGACCTTGTAAGCTGACATTTGAGCAAAGACCTGGAAGAAAGCCACGTGGGGATTGGGGGAGCGCTGCACCGGGAGGGGGCGGGGGAGAGGGCGCCTGGCGAGCCCCAGGAAGAGTGGGGACAGTCGGCTGAAGTACCATGAGGGGAGAAGGCCATGAGGTAGGGAAGCACTGAGGGACACGAGGACCCTGGCAGCTTCGGGAGACGAGGAGGACCTCGGCCCCACCTCGCGCAGGCCTAGCTCCTCGTCTCTTCCGCCGCCTGGGCTTGGCCCCGCCCCCGTCGGAAGCCCCACCCCCGTTGGAACCCCGCCCCCACTCGGAGCCCCGCCCAACGGCCGGGCCTATTTTGTCTCTCAGCAGCCACCGTCGCCCCGGCCGCGGCCCGCCGAGTGCGCAGCCTTCGGCGCTCCCGCGTCCCCGCTCCGCCCCGCGTTCCGTGCGTGCCGTGCGTGAGCGTGCGCGGGCGCGTCGGCCGGCGAGGGAGCAGCAAACGGCCGGCGGCGGGCGCCGCGCGGGGGGCGGGCGGCGCGGAGTAGGCGGCGGCGGCCATGGCCGAGGCGTCGCCGCAGCCCGGACGGTACTTCTGCCACTGCTGCTCCGTGGAGATCGTCCCGCGCCTGCCGGTGAGGCCCGGGCCAGGGCGACGGGCGACAGGGTCTGTGCCGCAGGCCTGAGGCGCGGCCGAGGCCGGGACCGGGGTGGGGGTCCCTTGCGCCCGCCCCTTGCGCGAGCTGGTCAAGATAGGGAAACTGAGGCTCGGGGCAGCGCCGGCCCAGGCTGGATCCACGGGGAGCCCGGGCGGTGCGGGCGCGAACCCCGTCCTGCACATGCGGGAAACTGAGGCCTGGCCGGAGCGGCGCAGCGGGATCGGGGCTGGGTGACCCCACATTCGCGGCGTTCCCAACCCGAGAGGCCGCGAGGATCCCAGGTGGGACCTCTGAGTCCGGTTTTGCAAACGGAGAAACTGAGGCCTCGCGAGCAGAGAGAGGGTGTTGCTCGGTGGCGCGGCGCGGGGCAGGGGCCTAGCCTGTCGGGGCCTGGAGGAGGGGATGGCGGGGCTCGGACCCCTAAAATAACGCCAAGGGACCCCCGCCGAACGCGTGGTCTGGGGCGCCGGCGCCTCGCTGCAGGTTCGCCTTGTGGAGCCCTGGCCGCCGCCTTAGAGGCAGGTTCAGGCCCGGAAGGCTCCAGGCACCGTCCCGGGGTCCGAGCGCGGCCCGCCGGTGAGGCTCTGTGACCGGAGCTTGCGTTCTTTCCCTCCCGGGGTTGGCCAGGCAGCCCACCCCTCCTCGAGGTGTTTACAACCACCCCTCGCCCGGGAGGACCCTGGGCCTGGGCGTTCCGAGTGCTACTTCCTGCTGGTTCAGGGCAGTGTTTTCCACGCGGCCCTGATGTCACCTTGGGGGAGGTGGGAGCTGTGCTAGTCGGAGATGCTATTTCCAAGCCCCTTTTCCAGGGTTTCGGAGTCAGTCGATGTGGAATGGGCTCAGCAGTCTGTATTTTTAATATTATTTTTAGGAACGGGGTCTCCCTGTGTTGCCCAGGCTGGTCTTGAACTCCTGGGCTCAAGCGATCCTCCTGGCTCAGCTTCCCAAAGCGCTGGGATTACAGGCGTGAGCCACCGTGCCCGGCGGTGGTCTGCATTTTTAACCACTGTTCCCCTTCCCCAGGCTGACGTGGGAAGTGGTGATTTAGTCGAGCCACGCCTGCTTGATAGATGGGGAAACTGAGGCCCGTGGTGGCTCAGCAGGAAAGTGGCAGAGCTGGCTCAGTCCGGAGCCGCTTGACCAGCTTGAGGGGAGCAGCTGCAGGAGGTGGAGGGGTCTGGACTCCCCACCCTGTGCCCAGGGGAAGAGACTGCAGGCATTGAGGGTTCAGTGTGCTCTCTGTGTGCGTTACTGCCTGGCTGTTGCTACGCTTTGACCCCTACGAGGAACCCAAGCCCCCAACAAGCAGTGCAGAGACCCAGGCAGGGGCGGGAGGGAGTCAGGAGAAGCCGTCTGTCTGTGGGTCACAGAGGAGGAACGAGTGCTAGAGTTGGGGCATGGCGGGACAGCGGTGCCAGGCCCAGAAGTGGAGAGAGGTGTGGTTTCCTCTACTGAAGCCACCGGGCTTCCCCTCCCCAGCAGGAGGAACAAATAAAGTGAAATCTCGGATGTGGGGTGAAGGCTGGGGAGCTGAGACTGAGCCTTGCCTTGCTCCTCTGTCTCCCAGAGGTCTCGCTCCTGCGTCTTCCCGCTTCCTGTCCCCACTGGCCGTGACAGGAGGGGCTGGTTGCCTGACAGCCTGCCTGCCTGGGTGAGTTGCAGGGCAGCCCCTTGCAGCCGCTGTGAGCCCTGGGACAGGCCCTGGGAGGCCCCTGGGAAGCCCGAAGTGGTGGCTGTGGTCGGGGGGGGGCCGACGCTGCCCTGACCTGGCTGCACACTTAGCTGCTCCTGGAGCCTGCATGGGGCTGGTGGCCTTGGACAGGAAGGACCCTGACCTCCTCTGACTGTCACTGGGCCTGGCGAGGCTTTCCTGTAGTCACAGGAACTCAGTGGTGACAGGTAGTTGTGGTCTTTGCCCTCACAGACTTAACAGGCTGGCCAGGGACCCAGCATGGAACAGTGATTGACAAATATCTAATCATGGACGTTGGTAAATTCCTTAACAGCAAATAACTACAGGGAGGGCTGCCGGGGACTGCCCGTCTCCACCCCACAGGTGCTCCAGAGGGCACCTGCTTGTGCCTTTGGAGCAGGACGCAACAAGGCGCCCGTAGACAGCGTGGTAGCGTCAGAACTTCTCTGTACGTGGCAAGACCCTGTCTCTACAGAAGGCTAAAACGATTAGTGGGGTGTGTTGCTGCGTGCCTGGAGTCTCAGCTCCGGGCGGGGGCTGAGGTGGGAGGAGCGCTTGAACCTGGCAGGTGGAGGCTGCGGTGAGCCGTGATGGTGCCACTGCACTCCAGCCTGGGTGACGAGCAAGGCGCTGTCTCAAAAATGAGTTTTCTGTGCTGGGAAATGGGCACACCTGGTTCTGGGGCGGGAAGGAGGGAAGGCTGCTCCGAATCTGGTAATGGGGAAAGTCCCCAGCCACAGTCAGCGCCCTCGAAACAGGGCGTCTCTGCTGATGGCGAGCTTGCGCGGCAGCTGAGTCTGAGGCGGCAGTGCTGCTGCTGAGATACCTGAGCTGGCTGTCAGGACACTCTGACGCAGAGGGGACTGGCTCTGACGCAGAGGGGACTGGCTGCCGTGGGCTGTGTGCCTGCCCACGAGGGCTTCCCCCAGGCAGCTGGGCTGTTCCAGGCCTGCGTTGCCTTCCTGGGCTCTGGGATCAGGCTGAGGCCCCACGTGGCTGGGCCACTCTCCACTGGACAGCCTGGGCCTCAGTCTCCTCACCTGCAAAGTGGGTTTGGTGGTACGACTCGCTCCCCATGGCATCCAGTGGACACGTGTGTGCAGAGTGGCCGGCACCTGGCTGCTCTCCTGGTGACTTGTGAGGGTGCCCTGAGCGGGGAGCCACACTTGCGTCGGAGGCTCAGGCGACGGCACAGGGGCAACAGTTGCCCCCATGAAAGGCGGTGACAAGGCCAGGCACGGCGGCTCACGCCTGTGGTCCTAGTGCTTCGGGAGGCTGAGGTGGACGGATTACCTGAGGTCAGGAGTTGAGGTCAGCCTTGGCCAACATGGTGAAACCCCGTCCCTACTAAAAATACAAAAAATTGGCCGGGCGCGGTGGCTCACGCCTGTAATCCCAGCACTTTGGGAGGCTGAGACGGGTGGATCACGAGGTCAGGAGATGGAGACCATCCTGGCTAACACAGTAAAACCCCGTCTCTACTAAAAATACAAAAAATTAGCCAGGCGAGGTGGCGGGCGCCTGTAGTCCCAACCACTCGGGAGGCTGAAGCAGGAGAGTGGTGTGAACCCGGGAGGCGGAGCTTGCAGTGAGCCAAGATCGGCCACTGCACTCCAGCCTGAGCAGCAGAGCGAGACTCCGTCTCAAAAAAATAAAAATACAAATATAAAAAATTGGCCAGGTGTGGTGGCGGGCACCTATAATCCTAGCTACTCAGGGGGCTGAGACAGGAGAATTGCTTGAACCTGGAAGGCAGAGGATGTAGTGAGCTGAGATCGTGCCACTGCACTCCAGCTTGGGCAACAGAGCAAGACTCCTTTGGGGAAGAAAAAAAAAAAAAAGGCAGTGACGAGAGCGTCTGGGTGTCTAAGGAAAGGAAGCGTCAGCCGGAGTGGGGCGTGTGGCGGCAGGAACCAGACAGGCCAGCTGGGGCTCAGGCCGCAGGCGGCTGCTCAGACCCAGACTCGACCCTGCTGAGGAGGTGCTGAGTGCGGTGCTGTGACAGTAGGGTGTGGGCGAGAACATCCGGTGGGCAGGGACCTGCTGAGGGCACTGAGCCCCCGGGAGCCAGGAGGGCACAGGGAGGTGGCCCTGGGTGCCATCCCTGTCCCTGAGCTCCCTGTCTCTGGGTGGTTCCTAGGGTGGTCTCAGCTCTGCCTGCTGCCCCCCCCACCCCTGAGGCCTCTGCAGGGTCCCCAGGTAGGGGTGCTGGACCCTGCCGCCCACGGTCGTGGGGAGGAGGTGGCGTGGGCGGGGAGCCCCCGGGAAAGTGCGGGCTGCTGCGGCCAGTGTCACCGATGGTGCTGGGCAAGAAGTCTCCCCGGCTGCCCCCCCAGCCCACCCCGTCTTCTCCTCATCCCTGCAGCGGCCTGGCCCTCCCTGGCCTCCTGAGCAGCCCTGACCCGAGTCTGCCCAGGCTGTGCGGTGTCTGTCTCTGGCCGCTGCTGGCTCTGTGTGTCTGTGGTTGTGCCAGATGTTGTGACAGTAACAGCCTGCCCTGCCTCACGGGCGTCCAGCCGGCACCCTGGAGCGGCTCCGCACAGCTGGGTTCTCTGGAACGGGCTCCCTGCAGCACCCTGTGAGCATGGAGCCTGGCATTGTGATCGGGCACCAGCAATACCCAGGGAACCTGTGGATGTCGGCTGACCTCTCTGTCCGGCCGGCTGGTGCAGGGGTCTGCCTCAGGCAGCTGCTGGTGCTGAATTTCCTCCCACTCAGAACTCTGCCACCATGAGGACCTTTCTGAGCCTCAGGAGAGCTGCAGCACCCCTGGCACCAGCACGGATGGGCACGTGTGGGGTTCTGGTCCCTGGTGACGGTGCCTGAATCCGCCTGGGAAGGAGAAGGCAGAGTTCGGGGTCTGGGCCGAGGCACCCGCTGGGGTGTGAGGCGGGGCCCCAGCGGGTCTAGGCGGCGGCTTTGCTCACGCCTTGTCCGCCCAGCTTGTCCCAGGAGTGCGTGGTGCGTGGGGCCCAGGGACAGACAGTGTGAATGTGGGATGTGGTGGCAGCTGCTGAGGGCGGGAAGAAAGGGGTGCAGGCGCCACACGTGCCCGTGCCTCTGGGGCTGTGCGGCCCACACACTGTGGATGAGCCGGGAAGCTTTGGGCAGCCTTTAGGAAAACAGTAGCCCGCATGGGGGCTCCCACCGAGGCCGAGGGCTGCGCCGTCTTCCTCCCTGGGGTCTCCTGATGCGCACAGCTCCCTGAGGGCCCTGGGGCCGAGTCACTGTCTCCAGGCAGTCAGTCATCTGGGGCCTGCAGGTCCCCAGCCCACTCCCCTCCACGTGCCTGGCCCTGGGCCCTCAGGACATGTGCCCCGTGCAGGCCCTGTGGATGAAGGGCCCCTGCTGCCCTGTCAGATCCCACCCGGGGATGAGGCCATCGCACCCCTAGGGGTGCACGGGTGGGGCCGGGCACTGGCAGGCTCCCTCCCGCCCTTGCTCCCTGGCCAGCTGTTGCTATGGTGATGACGGGCGGGGCGGGGGGAGTGATCTTACCTCCTGCACCTGTCCTCTGAGGGTGAGGTGAGCGGATTCACCATCCTCTGCTAGGACCAGAGGCTCCAATGGGGCCTCTGTGGGGCCCCCAGTGCGGGCTGCCCCCGGAGAAGGTGGGGCAGCTCCTCCACGAGGCCCCCTTGCCTAGGCATTTCTACCTGTGGCTGCTCCGATTTAATATGAGACCAAGCAACCTCTCGGCTGCGTCCTTGGAGGACGAGGGTGGCTGGAGACCCCCATGTCCAGCCCCTCCCACCACCTGAGAGTAGAAGCTCGGCCTCTACCCTGGATATCTGGAATCCACCTGTGACTTGCCTTCGTGACCAGGGCCTCGGTTCCGGCCTTCGGTGGCCCTGGAGACGCTGGCCAGAGTCCTGAGGGACAGCCCAGAGCCCTGACAACACCCAGGAGCTGGGTCACAGCCCTTGGCAGCCGGATTTCAGATACGAGTGAGTGTTGAGGCTGTCCTCCATGACAGGGCGGAGGCTTGGAGCAGAGAGGTGACCTTTGAACCACCTGGGGTGGCCATTCCAGCAGCAGGGCCGACATGCACAGGCCCTGACTCCTGAGTGGGTGCTGCAGGGAGAGGGTCCTGGCCAGTGCTGTGGCACCAGGTCCCATGGCCGCTACGGGCAGGACAGCGGGCGGCCAAGAGGAGGCGGGGCTGGGGCAGACGAGTGTGTGTGTGGCCAGGTTGGGCTGTCGTGAGCCCGCAGTGTGGGTGGCGGGAACTTTCCGTGCGTTGTGCCCTGGACTGAGATGGGAACCCAGGAGCCTGATAGAGAGCTAGGTGATGCAGAGGGGCTGAGCTCAGCACATTGGGACCAGAGCGGCTGAGCGCTGTGCCAGCCCCGGAGCAGCTGGGATTACCAGCGCCACCACCGCGCCCAGCAAATTTCTGTATTTTCAGTAGAGACGGCTTTTCACCATGTTGGCCCTGCTGGTCTCAAACTCCTAACCTCAAGTGATCTGCCCACTTTGGCCTCCCACAGTGCTAGGATTACAGGTGTGAGCCACCGCCCCCCGCCCCCCCCCCGCCCCCCCCCCCCTTTTTTTGAGACGCCGCCTCACTCTGTTGCTACAATCTTGGCTGACTGCAGCCTCCACCTCCCGGGTTCAAGAGATCCTGCCACCTCAGCCTCCTGAGCAGCTGGGACCACAGGCGCCTGGCCCATTTATTTTAATAGCTTTATCTCCGTGTTTTCACACACCGTACAACCCACCCAGTGAAACGTTTGTGGTATGTTCATAAAGCTGTGCAACCACCACCACAGTCTAATTCCAGAGCATTCTCATGGCCTGAAAAAGAAACCCACCTAGTCCCCATCAGCCGTCACTCCCCGTCCCCTCCCCCAGGTGCCGCTACCGTCTCTGCGGCTCGGCCTGTCCTGGACATTTCATAGACATGGGATCACACGCTGTGTGGCTTTCTGTGTCTGGCGTCTCTCCCTGGACATCGTGTCCTCCAGGTGCATCCCCACCCCCGTGGCCTGGTCTGGGCCTCGCTCCTTTCCGTGGTTGAGTCGTGCTCTGAGGTTCCGGTGGGCCCTGGAGCTGCTTTCGCCTGCTGGTTCTGGCGACGTGAACGTTGTTGGGCAGGTGTCTTCGTTTCTCTCGGGTGTGTGCCTGGAGGGAGAGGACTGGCTCACGGGTCCTGGGGTCGTTCCGTCTGGGGGACTTCTGGGCTCCCAGCAGGCCTGGATGGGGTCTCACCTCTCATCCTCGCTGGCCCTGGGAAGTGGCATCTGGCTGGGGCTGGCCGGCCGCGTTTCCTGGCGCGCGTTTTGGAAGCGTGTCCTGTGCGGGTCGTTTGCGCGTTTTCAGCTGGGTTGTCTGTTTCTCTTTTTCTTTCTTTTTTTTCTAGAGACAGGGTCTGGCTCTGTCCCTCAGGCTAGTGCCGTGATGGGACCACAGCTCACTGCAGTCTCAACCTCCTGGACTCAAGCCACCCTGCCTCCTGCCTCCCCCTCCTGCCTGCCTCCCCCTCCCCGGTAGCTGCAGCTACAGACCTGCCCCAGCACACCCAGATAATTTGGTTTTTGTAGAAATGGGGTTTGGCCACTTTGGCCAGGCTGGTCTCAAGCTCCTGACCTCGTGATCCGCCCGCCTCGGCCTCCCAAAGTGCTGGGATCACAGGCATGGGCTGCTGCACCTGGCCTGGGCTGTCTTTTCTTTTTTTCTTTTTCTTTTTTTTTGGGTTGTTAGACCTTTTTTTTTTTTTTTTGAGTTGCTGTCTCGCTCTGTCGCCCAGGCTGGAATGCAATGGCGCGATCTTGGCTCACTGCAGCCTCTGCCTCCTGGGTTCAAGCGATTCTCCTGCCTCAGCCTCCTGAGTAGCTGGGATTACAGATGCCCGCCACCACACCTGGCTAATTTTTGTATTTTTAGTAGAGACGGGGTTTCTCCATGTTGGCCACGCTGGTCTTGACCCCCTGGCCTCAGGTGATCCACCCGAATCACCCAGAAGTCCCCCAGATGGGACTCCCCCTCAACCTACGACCCAGCCTTCTCACTCCAGGTGATCCACTCGGCCTCCCAGAGTGCCAGGATTACAGGTGGGAGACACTACCCCGGCCAGCAATTTTTTTTTTTTTTTGAGACGGAGTCTGGCTCTGTTGCCCAGGCTGGAATGCAGTGGCCGCGATCTCGGCTCACTGCAAGCTCTGCCTCCCAGGTTCACGCTATTCTCCTGCCTCAGCCTCCTGAGTAGCTGGGACTACAGGCGCCTGCCACCACGCCTGGCCTATTTTTGTATTTTTAGTAGAGACAGGGTTTTTACCATGTTGGCCAGGCTGGTCTCCAACTCCTGATTTCAGGTGATCCGCCCGCCTCGGCCTCCCATAGTTCTGGGATTACAGGCCTGAGCCAACGCGCCGGTGATGGCGGAATGTGTCGAGCATTCGTGGGGCCTGGGCTGAAAAGCGTGTGTTGCTTGCTGGCCTTACTAGGAGCCGGCAGCACTTTTTTTATATTTGTAGATGGTGTGTCTTCACTCTACCCTCACGGTGGGTTTGCGTGCATCTGGCATCCTTTGCTCGCCCTGGCCTTAGTCCCTCCCCATCCAGCATGTGCTTCAGTGGCAGGAGCAGCTGAGGCGGGCACCGCATGCTGTGGGCAGGGGGCCCAGCTGTCGGCCTTCCCCTTGAGCACTGCCTGCCAGACCCCCGTGTTTTCCCAGAGTCAGCGGGTGAGGCCAGGATCTTGCTTGCTGGAGAGGGGACCACAGCTGACCAGGTCCCAGCCCCCGCCCCGCTGGGACTGAACAACCCCTGTGGAACCTGCATCCCCAGAGCCTGGGGTCTGCCTTGGCTCCCCTCACAGCAGTACCCCATGCACCGTGGGAGCCTCGTCTCCCTGTTTTTGTCGGTGTCACCTGGGGGTGATCTCGGGACCCCCTCGGCCCTTTCCGTGATGACGTGTGCCGTGTGAGGCCATTTTCACATCGCTGCAATGGAGCACTTGAGACCGCGGGGTCGTTTAGAGAGAGGGTGATTTGGCTTCCAGTGTCCAGTTCTGCAGGCTGTGCGAGAAGCTTGCATCGGCATCTGCCCAGCTCCTCATGAGGCCAGGAGGCACCACACACTTTTCAGCCCAGGCCCCACGAATGCTCGGCCCGCTCCACCATCACCGGGGGCCCAGCCATCCATGAGGGGTCTGCCCCGTGAGCCAGTTCCTCCAGCAGGCCCTTCCAGCCCCGGGGATCCCTTTGCAGTGTGAGGTCCACAGGGATGGCATCCATCCTCGGCGTGGCCGTGGCTTGAGGCGGGTGCGGGGGAACCATGAACGTGGGTTTGGGGCTCACACGCGGCTGTCCCCAGGCAGGGTCCTCATTTCTTCTCTGGGACATCACCGTGTTGGCCTCGCATTGTCCTTGGCTCTAGGGGGACCTGGGAATGGGGTCTTGCAGGGGTGTGGCCAGTGTGGACGTGGCCTCCCCCTAGCCAGGGAACGGGCTGTCTGCAGGGTTGCCAGAGCGTTCTGGAAAAGGGATATCGGGGCACCCCTCCGAGCGATGCCACCTGTGTGAGTAGGTGCCCAGGCGCTGGTGATGCCCGTCACGGTGGGGCATCAGATCGCCGGGAACCACCAAAGGGTCAGCGGGTGGCCGGCAGAGGCCAGGTCCCCTCGGCTGCCCTCCAGGACCGGACCATGAGTTGGGAGCCGCCCTGGCCAGCTAGAGACCACTGGGTCCGGAGCCCCTCTGTCCTCACCCCGAGGGGTTTTTGCAGGTCATGCCTGGCGTCGCCGTGACCCGGCCTCCTATTCTCTCCTGCAGGATTATATCTGTCCAAGATGCGAGTCTGGTTTCATCGAGGAGCTTCCGGAAGAGACCAGGTAATGCAGCCCACCATTCAAGAGGCTGGGAGAGCCGGCCGGGCCTCAGCTGCCGTAGGGGTGGGGGCTGTGCTGGTGTCTAGCCCCCCCGAGTGTGTGGCTGGCAGGCCCTGGCGTCCGTGGCTCTGGGAGCCCTGTCCTCTGTGCAGGCAGCAGCGTGCCATTCCCTTCTGTGATGGCCGGGGCCGGAGGGTAGTGCCGGCAACCTGTGCAGCCGCTCACCTCCCTCAGCCTTGGCGACCGAT
Source organism: Piliocolobus tephrosceles (assembly GCF_002776525.5). Lineage (NCBI taxonomy): Eukaryota > Metazoa > Chordata > Mammalia > Primates > Cercopithecidae > Piliocolobus > Piliocolobus tephrosceles. The sequence continues at coordinate 52,278,158 of NC_045454.1, forward strand.
CTGGTGACCCAGGCCCTCCGGGGAAGGGGCCACAGGGGCCCCACTACATCCTCACACTCAGGAGGTTGTTGGTGTCTGCACTGGTTTCCAGAGAAACCTGTGGTTTACTGGCGAGGGAAGAAGCAGCGGGTTATGGTGCCAAATGCTGGGGCGGTGGCAGGTGGGAAGCAGTGCTGAGGACAATGCCGCTCTCCCAACACGGACTTTTGAGGGGAGGGAGCGCCTGGTGCATGGGGACACGGGGCAGCCAGCGCTGCTGACACTCACTGTCTTCCCAGGAGCACAGAAAATGGTTCTGCCCCCTCCACAGCCCCCACGGACCAGAGCCGGCCACCGCTGGAGGTGAGCTGCCCGCCCCCTCGTGCTTCCTGATCCTGTCGGCCTTGCTCGGGGCCCGAGCACCAGCCCGTCCCCACCTTGCCTCCCTGGGCTCTCCCTGCCCGCACGGCAGAGGAAATTCATCCCTCCAGGGACCGGGCTGGGGCTTGGGGTGGCCCACGCTGCTCAGTTGGGGCAGATGAAAGTGAGACTTCGTCAAGGCCACTCACACCAGCCGGGCAGGCTCTGCCCAATTCCCACCTCCCTCCCACCCGGCACCCAACAGGGCCTGTCTTGCTTTCTCTTTTGTCTTTGTGCCCTAGTGCCCCCAGCAGACTGCACGGGCCTGAGCCCCGAGGTCACGCCCCCTCCTCTCCCCTGCGCAGTCCTAAACCCCGAGGTCACGCCCCCTCCTCTCCCTTGCACCGGCCTGAGCCCCCAGGTCACGCCCCCTCCTCTCCTCAGCACGTGGATCAGCACCTGTTCACGCTGCCGCAGGGCTACGGACAGTTTGCTTTCGGCATCTTCGATGACAGCTTCGAGATCCCCACGTTCCCTCCTGGGGCGCAGGCTGACGAAGGCAGGGACCCTGAGAGCCGGCGGGAGAGAGACCATCCGTCCCGGCACCGGTACGGCGCCCGGCAGCCCCGCGCCCGCCTCACCACACGGCGGGCCACCGGCCGGCATGAAGGCGTCCCCACGCTGGAAGGGTGAGGGGGCCCCGGGGGTGGCCGCGAGGGCCCCACGCCATGAGGTCGGAAGTTCTGGTGCTTAGAATTCAGCAGCACATGTTCCACAGAAGTGTGGCATCATCCGAAGGCTCTCTGGAGAGGCCGCCCGGCCAGGCGCTCCAGCCCCCTGTGACCCCCACGCTCTCTGAGAGCCTCGGTCTGTGACCCACTGGGAGCGGGAGCCCCACACAGCCCTTCGGAGACAGAGTGTGCTGGTTCAGGGCGTGTGGATTGACCACAGAGCAGGGCGCAGCGCGCCTGCCAGGCCCACGCATTCTGGGGACTGCTGTTCACATGCGTATCTTCAAACACTGTCCTGCCCTTGGGCCCGGACCAGAGCCTGGGTGAGCCTCCCTGGGCCCCGCTCCTGGTGGAGCAGAGCCTGGGCCTCCCCACTGCTGGTGGTTGATCTTTCTATGGTTGTGTGTCTCACCTGCTGGAAATGTCATCTTTAAAAGTGGCTAATTTTGCCAGGCATGGTGGCTCAGTGCTGTAATCCCAGTGCTCTGGGAGGTCGAGGAGGGAGGATCCTTGAGGACAGGAGTTTAAGATCAGCCTGAGCAACGTAGGGAGGTCCCGTCTCTAATTTTAAAAAACTAGTGGAGGCCGGGCGTGGTGGCTCACATCTGTAAGCCCAGCACTTTGGGAGGCTGAGCAGGCAGATCACTGAGGTCAGGAGTTTGAGACCAGTCTGATCAATATGATGAAACTCCATCTCTACTAAGAATACAAAAATTAGCCGGGCGCGGTGGCGCATGCCTGTGATCCCAGCTACTCAGGAGGCTGAGGCAGGAGAATCACTTGAATCCGGGAGGCAGAGGTGGTAATGAGCCGAAATTGCGCCATTGCACTCCAGCCTGGGCACCAGAGCGAGACTCCATCTGAAAAAAAAAAATAGCTGAGAGCGGCGGAGCTCTCCTGTGGTCCCAGCTACTTGGGAGGCCGAGGTGGGAGGATCACCTAAGCCCAGCAGGTCGGGCTGCAGTGAGCCAAGATCGAGCTGCTGCTCTCTTGCCTGAGCATCAGAGTGAGACCCTGGTTCGCAGTAAACAAATAGAAGCTAATTTAGAAGTTGATGCTGATCCTGCCCTTGGTGCTCACCATGGACCTGGCAGGCCTGGTGCCTCCCTGTGCGTGGGGCGGCCTCACCCCATGACTGGCCCCCTCTGTTCCAGGATCATCCAGCAGCTTGTCAATGGCATCATCACGCCTGCCACCATCCCCAGCCTGGGTCCCTGGTGAGTAGGTGGGGGTGTCTGTCCCTATCCCCAGCCTGGGTCCCTGGTGAGTGGGGTGGGTAGACGCACCTGCCCCAACTGCCCATCAGCCACTCGAACCCCACCTTCCACCTCCAGGGGAGTCCTGCACTCAAACCCTATGGACTACGCCTGGGGGGCCAACGGCCTGGACGCCATCATCACACAGGTACAGCGTGGCCACGGCCCCGAGTGCCTGCTGGGGGTGGGCTGGGCTGCCTGTCCCTGGGAGCTGCCCCACTGCCCAGACCCGGGAAGCCCACAAAGGTCAAGGGGGATGCCGGCGCAGCCTCCGCGCTCTGGCAGGCACAGAGGGCAGCTCCGGCCTTCCTCCTGCCATTTCTGAGTCTTGGCACCCTTGGGGGTTCTCCTGTGTTCACGCGGAACGTTGTAGCAGAACCGCACAGAGGGTTCACCCGCAGCCACAGTCCCGTGCTCAGGAGGCCACGCAGTCCCTCTCCCAAGAGGTCGCGCCCAGGCCTGCTTCCAAGCACCGCCCATCTCAGCCTTGCTGAGGATTCCTTGGAGTATTTTGTCACTGGCAGGACCCGACCCTCTCAGCAGCCCGGAGCTGGAGCGCGGCCCACCCTCATTCTGCCGTCAGGGGACCCAGGAGCAGGGGGGACCACGTGGGCTCCACAGTGACCTCCGACCCGGGGCGGGCTCCAAGGGGCCCAGGGCCCAGGACAAATGCGGCCTCGGTGCTTTTGCAGGTCCTGCAGCCTCGCGTTTCAGAGCCCCGGGCCGGGCCCCCGAGGAGCTCCCGGCACTCTCGCCTCTTGTCTTTCAGCTCCTCAATCAGTTTGAAAACACGGGCCCCCCACCGGCAGATAAAGAGAAAATCCAGGCCCTCCCCACCGTCCCCGTCACCGAGGAGCACGTAGGTATGAGAGCTCAGCCTCCCAAGTAGCTGGGATTACAGGCACGCACCACCACACCCGGCTAATATTTGTATTTTCAGTAGAGATGGGGTTTCACCATATTGGCCAGGCAGGTCTCAAACTCCTGACCTCAGGTGATCCTCCCACCTCGACTCCCCATAGTGCTGGGATGACAGGCTTGAGCCACCGCGCCCGGCCTCCGGCGTTTTCCTGAAGGTCGGCTGGGAGGAGAGGGTTCTGTCCAGGTTCCCTCTGGCGGCCCGCGGGGCACACACATGGCTTTTCTCCCTTGGCTGGGCTCAGGGGTGGCCTCTGACTGAGGCAGTGGGGAAGCCCGCCCTTGAAGGCTCGGCAGGCCCCCTGTGCCCACTGTGACCGCAGCCGCACACTCCCACAGGCTCCGGGCTCGAGTGTCCTGTGTGCAAGGACGACTATGCGCTGGGTGAGCGTGTGCGGCAGCTGCCCTGCAACCACCTGTTCCACGACGGCTGCATCGTGCCCTGGCTGGAGCAGGTGAGTGCCCTGCCCACCCGCCCCCCGACTGTGGCCCTCCCGCCTCTAACCTGCCCCTTCTCCCGTCCCCGCCTGTGTCCCCACAAAGCACGACAGCTGCCCCGTCTGCCGAAAAAGCCTCACGGGACAGAACACGGCCACGAACCCCCCGGGCCTCACTGGGGTGAGCTTCTCCTCCTCGTCGTCCTCCTCCTCCTCCAGCTCGCCCAGCAACGAGAACGCCACAGGCAACTCGTGAGCCTGCGTCGGCCGCCGGGAAAGCACGGGTCCTTCCCCCCCCGCAGCCAGCGCCACACAGCACCCGCAGACTGGGTGCCCCGGCAGGGCCACGCTTGGCTGGTCAGCGCTGCAGGTCCCGCCTGTTCCAGGGCAGGGTCCGGGCCCAGCCCACTGGCCCCCTGGCTCGGGAAGGCGTGGGCCACATGTTCCCCTCTGGGGCGTCCCCAGCCTCCCCGTCCTCTGTCTAACCTCACCCTCTAAACGTTCAGCGGTGGAAAGATTTTTATAATTTTAAATTATTACTGCTTTGAAATAAATGGACGTTTTAGCTCACACGGCGGCCATGCATGATTTGTGGCAAAAGACGGGGCACAGATGCCCCACAGTGCTGCAGGTGCCGCCAGGACAGGCCGCGTGGGCCCCCGGCCTCCCCTCGGCTGCCTCCACGACCCGGAGTTCGGGGGCTCGGGACCATGAGGATGACCAGCAAAATTCAAGAACAAAATTGCACCAACAGACTTTTTTAAAGGAAAAAATATGTGTATCTTGAAAGCTATTTAAAATACACTACTTACAAAGAGAAGCCGGTGCTGTGGCTTTCCTTCTGCGCCCGTGTGTCGGGAAAGGGCCAAGCTGGGAGTCTGGCTGGGCTCTGCATAGCCGGTCCTGTCCCCAGGGGTCTGTGCCTCCTGCAGGGCCTGGCGCCCAGGACCTGCTAGCAAGCCCGCTCTCCCGAGGTTAAGCCCAGGAGGGCTGCTGGCGAGGTAGGGTGGTGGTGTCACCAGGTTGTGATGTTTAAAACCAGAAACACCAGCATTAAAGCACCAGGGCCCAGCACCTCCACCTCACCCCTCGGTCGCACCTCAGTCTTCCACCTCAGCCACGTGGGTTCCTGGCCCCTCTGAGGAGCCAGACCCCACTGCTCAAGGTGGCTGGATGCCTGGCCTGGGGTGCAGCCAGCTGGGGCACAGCTGGCAAGGTCTGGGGACCTGTGGGCTGGGGGCCGGGACGGTGGGTTCATCTCGGTTGCTGAGGATCCACAATCCTGAGACCGAAGAATCAGACGGTGGAGACGGATAACGGAGAGGAGGCTCCAGCAGGACCACCTGTGTCCTTCCACTGCAGACGGCTCCTGCGAGCGGGAGGTGCATGGCCCACGCCCCCACCTGTTCTCCAGACTCCCGCCCTCCGCTCCGCACCGCCCTCTTCACCGTGTCCCTCGACGTGTCTGCGTCAGCCCCCTTGGCCAGGTAACTCGGATCCCACCTGTTCTGACCATGCCCAGGGCACTTGCTGGACTTCTGCTACTACAGCGCCGTGGTGAGCCCTCCTGGTGGCCGTCCTCTGGGGCCGTGGAGCCTAGAGAAGCATTGGGACTTTCATGACTGTGGCTGCCAGGGCAGAGAGGCAGAGTGCCAACCCTGAGGGTGTGCACATCCCAACTCCGGGACCCGCGGACTCGGCACCTCACGAGGTAATGTACCCGGCACCCAAAGACGAGGTTGCATGGAGGCCACCGAGGTGGGGAGGTCACCTTGGATCGTCCTTGATCTCCAGACTAAGAGAACAACCGTGGTTTAGGCCCCAAGTCTGTGCGACAGACTGGGCCACCTGCTCTGGGTCACGGTCCCCTGGCCGAGCCATTTTCCTGTTGGAAAGACAGAGCTTGGAGCCGTTTTCCTGTTGGAAAGACAGAGCTTGGAGCCGTTTTCCTGTTGGGAAGGCGGAGCTTCGAGCTGTTTTCCTGTTGGAAAGACTCAAGCCGTTTTCCTGTTGGGAAGACGGAGCCTTGAGCCGTTTTCGTGTTGGAAGATGGAATTTTGAGTCAGGAGGCGTTCGTCGAGACGAGGCTTGGGTTCTGTGTGTCCGTGGTGGTCCTCGGGAGTTGGAGTTGGAGCTGGAGGGGAGGGCTGGGCAGGTGAGGCTTGCGGTTGCGAGGCCTGGGGACTCTGTTGTCAGAGATGCTGCCAGGCGTGTGCCTGCCTGTGAGGCTGGGACTTCCCTCCCATGGGGTGGCCGGGGTGGCCAGAGGAGCGGGACCGATCAGGTCGCCCCACTCAGGCATGAGCCTCGGGGGCGCTGGGCCCTGAGGACACTGGCACCCTGGTGGGGGCTGTGAGACCGCAGTGCTCAGATCAGACAGTGGTAAGAAGTGGCCGCCCTGGTGCCCTCCCCGCCCCAGGAGCCTGCTGCACGACAGGAGGTGGGACTGGTAAGGCCCGCTCCCCTGCGTCCGCAGGCTCCTGGCGCCTGCAGCTGCCCTCTCCCCATCCGCCCTGCCTCTCAGGAGTGCTTCGTAAGCGGAAGCACAGTTTGCAACAGTTTGGAGTTGGCTGATTTTCACTGCGGGCGATTTCCTGGAGAGTCGCTGGTTCTGTGCCCCCAGGTCGCCTCTCTCTGTCGTGCAGCCCCCACCGCGCTGCCTGAGGACACCGTGGGACCCAGGCTAGGGCTTGTGAATGAGCTGCTGAGGCCTCTGTGTGAACCGGGATTTCACTGCCCCGGGACGTGCCAGGCTGCACGCTCATTCCACGTTCCGTTTTAGAAACAACTGCTGACCTGTTTTTTTTTTTTTTGGAGACGGAGCCTCGCTCTGTCGCCCAGGCTGGAGCGCAGTGGCACCATCTCAGCTCGCTGCAACCTCCGCCTCCCGGGTTCAAGTGATTCTTCTGCCTCAGCCTCTCAAGTAGCTGGAATTATAGGCACGTGCCACTACACCCAGCTAATTTTTTGTATTTTAGTAGAGACGGGGTTTCACCATGTTGATCCAGACGGTCTTGATCTCCTGACCTCATGATCCACGCGCCTTGGCCTCCCAAAGTGCTGGGATTACAGGCGTGAGCCACCGCGCCTGGCCTGCTGACCTGTTTCTCTGAGGCACACATTAGGTTTCTGCGTGGGGTGCCAGCAAGTTTTATTTCAGCCGTGGACCCGTGTGGCCCCTGGCAACAGAACTCAAGTGGCAATGCCCTCTGAGCTGGTCAATGCGTGCAGATCTCCCGACGCTGACAACCTGGGGTCATCCTGAGCGCAGCTCTGGCCTCCACCTGCTCCATGCCAGCCAAAAGTGTCCCCAGAGGCCACCTGGTGTCCCCTAGGGCAGGGTCCCCTTCTCTGCAGGGTGCGTAGAGCCTCTCGGGCCGGGCACGACCCTCCCCTCCCAGAAGGGTTTTCCCTGTCAGGCTGCTCAGTGCCTCCCAGCAAGTGCCCCGGCGCAGTTTTCCTGGATTTATGTGGAAGGCGGCAGCTGGGGGTGGAGCCCTGGCCGTCCCCGGGGACTGTCCCTTTCACCAGGGCGATGGTGCTGTCACCCCACGTACAGAAGGGGAGACGGTCCCAGGGTGTCGCTGCCTGGCTCGAGGCTGCGGGGCTGGGGTGGACCTGGGCTCTTGGCTCTGCCCTTTTCTCCAGCTGGAGTTTGACTCCCAGCGCTGCAGGCAGAAGGCCCAGCAGATTCAGGATGTCAGGAGGACGCTGGGCACAGGTGGGGGCGCCCCCACCCCAATAAGCAGCCCTCCCCACGTCCCGCAGGACAGCGGCACGAAGCCCCAGGCCTGCCCTGCACCCAGCACGGCTCCTGCCCTCAGCCTCTGCCCTTCCTGGGGATGTGAGGAGCCCTGAGGCTTACTTTTTTTTTTTTTTTTGAGACGGAGTCTCGCTCTGTGGCCCAGGCTAGAGTGCAGTGACCGGATCTTCAGCTCACTGCAAGCTCTGCCTCCCGGGTTTACGCCATTCTCCTGCCTCAGCCTCCCGAGTAGCTGGGACTACAGGCGCCCGCCACCTCGCCCGGCTAGTTTTTTGTACTTTTAGTAGAGACGGGGTTTCACCGTGTTAGCCAGGATGGTCTTGATCTCCCGACCTCGTGATCCGCCCGTCTCAGCCTCCCAAAGTGCTGGGATTACAGGCTTGAGCCACCGCGCCCGGCCCCCTGAGGCTTACTTTGTCATGAACAGTTTCTGACACCGTGTGCATATTTCCAACGTCTGCTGTAACGAAGGACCACAAACTTGCAGGCTTAAAAGACGACATTTATTTTCTGGCGGTTCTGGAGGCCAGAGTCCAACATGGGTCCCACTGGGCTAGTATCAAGGTGGAGCAGGGCCGGTCCCTCCCGGGGGCTCCAGTGGGGACCCGTTCCCCGCCTTCCCCAGCACCTGGAGGCACCCACATCCCGCATCCCTCAGCTTGGGGCCCTTCCTCCCCTTCCACAGTGCACCCCGTCCCCGTCTCTCTCTGGCTCTCCCCCTCTCGCCCCCTGTCGTGAGGACCCTGTGAGGACACTGGGGCCCTGGACTCCCCACCCCGGATGCTCCCCCATCTCCGTCCCACCTGCAGGTGCCTTTGTCCTCACAAGGCGGCGCATTTGCAGATTCCCAGGACGGGACCGACTTCAAGGCTGGTGTTCTGCGGCGTGTGTCACCGTCTCCCCAGCCCCTTCCTCGTACCCCCTCCCCTCGTCTCCTCTCCTGGCCCGCCCCCCAACGTGCTGCCAACCCTGAGCCCTTGCCTCTGCAGGGCCCTGCCTGGGACATCCCCCTCAACCTTTTGACGTCCGCATCCTTCAGCCCGGGAGGTGCCCTGTTGGGTCCTCAAGGTCAGCAACTCAGGATTGGACCTGCTTGGTGGCCGCTGTCCCCTCAAGCTGGGGTCCCCCTGGGGGGCTCCTGTGCTGTGTCCCCAGTGCCCACACGCCGTGGGCACTCAGCGCTTACGGGGCCAGCAAGGGGAAGAACAAGCATGGCTGGGCCCTCGCCACCAGCCTGGGCACCTTGGGGAGCTGCCGGCCTCTCGGGGCCTCAGGAGACCAGGATGGGCAGAAAGTGGGCGGACAGGTGGTACCGCCGCGTCCGGCCGCCTGGCCGGGGCCCCCCCCTCCTGTCCAGTGCCAGGAACATGGGCTGGCCGTGGCGGTGCCAGCGCTGGGAGGCGTAGGTGTTGTGTCCGTTCTCTTCGATGCGCTCCCGGAACCTGCAGTCCACAGTGTAGAGCCGCTGCGGGTGGGGGTGAGGCCGGCCGACCCCCCCACCCCGCCCGTGCCGCCCGGCCCTGCCCGGCACTCACCGACCCGTAGAGGCGGCCCTGGCGGTCCATGGCCACGTAGAAGCCTGAGGACACTGCTTTGATGACCACGACGCCCACGTGTACAGAACGGATCTCCAGGATGCCTGGGGGAGGCGGGGGTCGGGGGAGGGCCTTGCTGGCTCACAGCCGCTCACGCTGGCACTGGCTCACCCCCAGCACCGCTGCTGTCCACCGTGCTTCGTCCAGGACCCTCAGGACCACGACAGACACCAGGAGCCCCCCGCCCCAGACCACAAGTCCCCCTCCTGACCATGACAGACACTCGGGAGCCCCCCAGGACCACGATGGACACCCAGGATCCCCCCAAGGCCATGACTGACACCAGGAACCCCCCAGCATGTGAAGGAGGAGCAAGGAGCAGGCGGAGGGAACGAGAAGCAGGACGGCCCCTTGAGCTGGAGGGATTGCAGGGATCGACCAGGACCCATGGGAGAGTCCACCAGGCCAGGTCAGCGCTGTCCCTGCAACTCAGCCCGAGGGCAGCATCCATGTGTGTGTGTGTTGGGGGGGAGGTCCCAGACACCCAGGGGGACACCAGGGGCAGGAACCCCAACGAGGAAGGTTGGGAGAGGGTTCCTGGGATGTGGGAGTCAGAGCGGGCAGGGCCCGTCCGGGCCGCTGATGACCATAAATGAGCCAGCGACAAGCACTGCCCCAGGGAGCCCCAGCCCCGGCCCTCACAGCTCGGCGGCTTGGCCCGCGCACAGTCACTGGGACTCAGAGCTCCGGACTGGAGGCCACACTGGCAGTGGCCTGGAGTGGGACACCACAGACGTGCTTGAGCGCCGACTGTATGCCAACTGTCCTACCAAACCCACTCAGCAGCCCACATGGCAGAGGGGCCAACTGAGGCCAGGGAGTGGCAGAGCCAGATTTGGACCCCGTCGTCTGTGGGTGGCCCAGGGCTCACCCTGCCCCACCCTGAGCCAAAGTGTCTTGTCCAGCAAGGACCTTGGGCCCGGCCGCCACTCCTCACCCACACCTGCTCACCCCGGCCTGGGTGCCTGCCGCTTCCTCAGCCGGGTGCACAGTTCCCCGTGTGCCCGGCCAGCTCCCTGTCAAAGTACAAGCTCCTCGGGGCAGCCTATAGGCCCGACCTTCCAGGGCACACGGGAACGTCTTTGAGGCTTTGAGTTCTGGGGTGTCTGTGTCACCATCTCCCCTGGCCCCTTCCTCGCCCTGCGCCTCCCCCCACCCCGGCAAGGCGTCTCCCAACACCGCTGTTCACTGTTCTGCGCACCCACCTGCCCTTGTTCCTGTGTGTAACTGCTGCACGCTTCTGGGAGCCCCGGGAGGGTGGGCATCTCTGTCACCACTGGGTCCCCTGTGCTGAGCACAGCACCCACAAGGTGCCCGACTAGTGACCAGCGAATGTACGAACAGCAGGAGAGCCCTCGGCTAGCCCTCACCCCCATCACTGTCCAGCTAGGGAAACCAAGGCTCAGAGAGAGGTAGCGACTGTCCCAGGTCAGGCAGCAGAGCCAGGCCTCTGCCCCAGCCCGAGGCCACCCCGCCTGGCCATGCCCGCCACAGAGGGACCGGCCCAGCCGGTCCCCTGTCCGCCCTCGTCGCGTGCGGCCTAATGAGGGCCTTGGCGCCCAGATGAAAGCGCTGGGAAGGGCAGGGGTGATTATCTGCCCTAATGGTAGTGATTCACGTGGCAGCCAGCAGCCCAGGCCCCCTCCCCAGCGCCCCCTGCCCGGCGGGCACACTGACTCCCCTGGCCTCCAGGTTACCCCCACATCCCCTGCTGTGCCCGGCCTCTCCTCTTGCTCCTGAAAGTCCACAAACGCTGAGGGCCTACCGTGTGCTGGGCAGGCCCTGGGGATGGAGACGCCCGCTCTGTGAGGTCCTGGGCCCTGTGGGGACCCAGCTCTGCCACCCCTGTCAGTGGGACCCTGGGCAGGCCCCATTCCCTCCGTGTGCCTCCTTGTCCTCACCTGCCAGATGGGGTGTCTAGGAAGAAGCAGAGGGGCCCGGACTCAGGCAGCCCTGACTCGGTTTTGTGATGTCAGGAGTCCGGCGGTCAACCCCCACCTTCCACCATGCAGCTGGCCTTGCCCCAGCCCCTCTGGAGCCTCAGTTTCCCACCTGCAGATGGGTGACCCCACCCACAGGGCTGTGCCACACGGACCCTTCTCTGCCCCTGAGCCGGGCCCCCCGCTGCAGTCTTCGTTTTAACAGTCCAACCCTCCCAGCAAGAGGGCTGCACCCATCGCACAGTCGGGGGAAACTGAGGCCGAGGCTGCACAGAGGAGCCTCCGGGATTCCTCCGCGGGCGCAGGTCACCGTGACAACGGCGGCCGCGCCGCCATCACTCGCCTCTCCCCGCCCGGGCCCCGCCGCCCCGCACTCACTGTCCTGGCCGTGGCGCCAGCGGGTGCCCTGCACGCGGCCGCCGGGGTCCACGCGCAGGAAGAAGTGAGTGGAGGAGAAAAGGCGCCGCCAGCGCACGTCGCCCTCCAGGTGCGGGTAGCTGCGCGTTCTCTGCGGCGCACTCGGGGTTCCCGCGGCGTCCGGCGCCCGCGCCAGCAGCAGCCAGGCCAGGCCCAGCCACAGGCGGCGGCGCATGACCCGGCGCCCGGTTTGCCGCGCGCTCTTCGCTCCCGGGCGTCCGCGGCTCTGCCATCGCGCGGCGGGGCCCAAGGAGCTCCTCGGGGGGCGGGGCGGGGGACGCCGGCCAATGGGGTGCCTCGGGGGTGAGGCCAGGCTAGGACGCCGGCCAATGGGGTGCCTCGGGGGTGGGGCCAGGCTAGGGCGCCGGCCAATGGGGCGTCTCGGCGGCGGGGGTCAGGTGCACAGTGGCGCTGCGGTGCAGGACTCCGCGCTCGGCCTCCGCGCGTGTGTTTGTCTCGCGGGGCGTGTCGGTGAGTCAGCCGAGTCCCCGGGCGGGCTAGGACCTCGGGCTGCGGGGGCGGGAGTGTGAGACGCGGGCCGCAGAGACCCGGAGGGAGACAGAGACAGAGAGACGGTGGCAGTCAAGAGACACAGGGAGAGACGAGAGAGACGGGCAGAGGTGGAGATGCTGGGGGACAGAGATGGACACGGGAGGTCCTGCCGCGTGCGTCAGCCCCGCCAGCCAGGTTCCGGGGCATGCCCTGGTGGGACTGCTCTCCCCCCAAATTGTAATTTCCCGAAAGCCAGGCCCACAAGCGTGTGGGGATGCGCGGGTGGGTGTGTAGGTGACGGCTGGGGACGTGTGTTTGGGCAGGTAGGTGGGCAGGAGGGAAGACAGCCACGTAGACTTGTGGGTGGCCGGCCGGCGGGGCACATCGAAGGCGGCAGGAATGGGGCGGTCCCGTTCACACCCACACCTGCTCTCCCTTGAGCCACACCCCAGGTCCCACGGGGAACCACCCAGCAAGGCGGCTGGCCCCCACTCCTCCTTGGCCTGCCTCATGTCCTGGGTCCCAAAAGGTGAGCACAGTGATCCTCACAGACTCACAGCCAAGTGGAGGCATTGACAGGTAGGGAAACCGAGGCCTGAGAGGGACAGTGACCTCTGCTGTGGGGACACAGCTCCCAGCAGCCCTGTCCTGGTTCTGTGGCCACAGCCCCAGGTGGCACGCACTTTTAAATAGCACCAGGGTGAAGACATGGTGACCAGCCTGTCCAGCCAGGGAGCCCTCTGGAGGGATAACCGGTCCGGCTGGACGCCGGGATGCCTTCCTGGTGGCCCAGGCGTCTCCTGACCCTCTCTTCCTGGCTTAGGCGGGTCACACAGAGGGTGTAGCAGGTGCCACAGTCTCAGGGGCCCACCACTGAGATGGGGCCAGGGGTCCCCATGGCTGAGGTCCAGCCTGGCCTAGCTTCCCACACTAGAACCCTGTGGCCAGCACCCCAGGGGCCCTGCAAGTCTCGCTTCACCTCCCCAAGCTTCGGTTCTGCCTCTGTCAAATGGGCCAGTAAAGAGACGTCTGGAGGAAGACAGTGAGACCCTCCACGGAACACGCTGGGCAGAGGGCGCAGCACCAGACACTGAAGAAATGTCCTCCGCCTTCTCGCCAGCAGGAACCCAGGTCTTCCCTTCCTAGAGTGTCTGCCCCCCACCGCAGAAGGGTGATCTGAGGCCCTGTGAGAAAGGATGGGGGACGGGACACGCCCCACCCCAGGCGTCTGAGTTTCTTTAATGACACCTCGGAAACTTCAGTCATATACCATACAATTCACCACTTACACTGTACAGTTCAGTGACTTTATTTTATTTTTATTATTACTTTTTTGAGATGGATTCTTGCTCTGTCACCCAGGCTGGAGTGCAGTGGCAAGATCTTGGCTCACTGCAACCTCCACCTCCTGGGTTCAAGCGTTTCTCTTGCCTCAGCCTCCCGAGTAGCTGGGACTACAGACGCCCGCCACCTCACCTGGCTAATTTTTGTATTTTTAGTAGAGACGGAGTTTTACCATGTTGGCCGGGATGGTCTCGAACTCCTGACCTTGTGATCTACCTGCTTCTGCCTCCCAAAGTGCTGGGCTTACAGGCATGAGCCACCGTGCCTGGCCAGTTCAGTGATTTTAGTACCTCACAGAGTTGGGCAACCACCACCACTGTCTAGTTCCAGAAAATTCTATCACCGCAAGAAGAAGCCCCATTAGCCGTCACTCCCCATTCCCTCTGCCAGCCCCCGGCACCCACACATCCCCTTCCTGCCTCTGTGGATGGGCCTGTCGTGGACACGTCATATCAAGTGGATCACACACTATGTGTCCTGGGTCTGGTGTCTCTCACTGAGCATGACGTCCTCCAGGTGCATCCACGCTGTGGCCAGGTCAGAGCCTCGCTCCTTTTCATGCCTGTAGTCCCAGCTACTCAGGAGGCTGAGGCAGGAGAATCGCTTGAACCCAGGAGGTGGAGGCTGCAGCGAGCCGAGATCGCGCCACTGCCCTCCAGCCCGGGTGACAGAGGGAGACTTTGTCTCAACAACAGCAACAAACACCCATCAGGGCTGGGCTGGCGGATGCTTTGTATTCAGCGGTCTTTTCCTCTTTGTGGCCTCTGTGGTTGGCCCAAAGGTAAGTCCACACCCTGATCCCCAGAACCTGTGACATTTGCCTTATTTGGAAAAAGAGTCTCAAAAGACGCCATGAAGATCTGAGCGATATGCAGATGATTGTCCTGGAGTGTCCTAAACGCGGTCACAATAGAGAGGCAGGAGGAGATTTCACACAGGCAGACGAGGAGGCTGCAGTGCGACCACAGAGACGAGGTGGGAGCGATGCGGCCACAAGCCCAGGACGCCTGGAGCCTTCAGAAGCTGGGAGAGGCAGGAAGGAGCCCGGGTACCTCTGGAGGCAGCGAGGCCTCCACACACCTTGACTTCAGCCTGTGGTCCTGATTTTGGATTTTTCATTTCCAGAAATGGAAGAAAATGAACGTTGCTTTGAGGCACCAAGTTTGTGATCATTCGTCACAGGGGCCTGCGGCCATCCCCTTCCGTCTAGTGATTCTCCACTTTCTGGGGTTTGGTTGGGTTTTGTTTTGTTTTGTGTTTTTTTAGACAGAGTCTCACTCTGTTGCCCAGGCTGGAGTGCAGTGCCATGATCTCGGCTCACTGCAGCCTCTGCCTCCCGGGTTCAAGCGATTCTCCTGCCTCAGCCTCCTGAGTAGCTGGGATTACAGGTGCCCATCACGCCCGGCTAACTTTTGTGTTTTTATTCGAGACGAAGGTTTCTCCATGTTGACCAGGTTGGTCTCGAACTCCAGGCCTCGGGTGATCTGCCCACCTCGGCCTCCCACAGTGCTGGGATTACAGGCGTGAACCACCGCACCCGGCCTGACATACGGTTTCCCACTTTTGATGGTGATATTGTCTCTTTGTAAAACGTAAGCAAACAAAATATTAATATTGTATTTATTAATTTATTTTTGAGATTGAGTCTCAGCTCTGTCATTCAGGCTGGAGTGCAGTGGTGAGATCTCAGCTTACTACAACCTCCAACTCCTGGATTCAAGCATTTCTCCTACCTCAGCCTCCCCAGTCACTGGGATTAACAGGTGCCCGCCACCATGCCTGGCTAATTTTTGAATTTTTGGTAGAGATGAGGTTTCACCATGTTGGCCAGGCTGGTCTCGAACTCCTGACCTCAGGGGATCCGCCGGCCTCAGCCTCCCGAAAGTGCTGGGATTACAGGCGTGAGCTACCACGCCCGGCCAATATTGTATTTATTTAATACATGAGTGGTGGAGACAGATGTAGTTAAAATAAATGGCGGGGCGGGGGCGATGGCTGCAGAGTTGCCAGGCTGGAATTTGGGCAAGGACCTGTTTCAGAAACTGTTGTCTTATTCGAAAACCAGATTAGGTTTTTTTTTTTTTTTTTTTTGAGACAGGGTCTCATGTTGTCACCCAGGCTGGAGGGCAGTGGCTCAGTCACAGCTCACTGCAACCTCTGCCTCACGGTTCAAGCAATTCTGCATCTTCCCATCTCAGCCTCCCAAGTAGCTGGGGCCACAGGCAGGTACCACCACACCCAACAGAATTTTTTTTTTTTTTTCTTTGAGACAGAGTCTTGCTCTGTCACCCAGGCTGGAGTGCAGTGGCCTGATCTCAGCTCATTGCAAGCTCCGCCTCCCGGGTTTACGCCATTCTCCTGCCTCAGCCTCCTGAGTAGCTGGGACTACAGGCGCCCGCCACCTCGCCCGGCTAGTTTTTTGTACTTTTAGTAGAGACGGGGTTTCACCGTGTTAGCCGGGATGGTCTCGATCTCCTGACCTCGTGATCCACCCGTCTCGGCCTCCCAAAGTGCTGGGATTACAGGCTTGAGCCACCGCGCCCGGCCAACAAAATTTTTTTGTATTATTTGTAGAGATGGGGTTTGGCTACATTGCCCAAGGCTGGACTGCAGTTGTGCGATCTTGGCTCACTGCAACCTCCACCTCTCAGGTTCAAGTGATTTTCCTGCCTTGGCCTCTTGAGTAGCTGGGATTGCAGGCACAGGCCACCACACCTAGCTACTTTTTGTATTTTTAGTAAAGATGGGGTTTCACCATGTTGGCCAGGCTGGTCTCAAACTCCTGACCTCACGTGATCCGCCTGCCTCGGCCTCCCAAAATGCTGAGATCACAGGTGTGAGCTACCACGTGCGGCTGAGGATAACTTTCTTGCTGCTAAGATTCAGGAATACTGGTTTAGGGGGTCTGATGTCTCATTAAATAGAAGAAAAGACGAACGCAAAGTGAATGGTGAAATAGTTCAGAAGTCTTGGTTTCCTGCAGGGGTGCAGGGGGCGTCTGTAGGTCTTGGGACACCAGGCCCGGCTGATTCAGGGCCAGGCAGGTGACCCCAGTAGTGAGTGAGGTTTGAGGTCATAGCCTGCTGGGGCACCCTGGGGCGGACTGAGGCAGGTGAGGGAGGATGCTGCTGTCTGTCGAAAACATTCCCAGCCGGTGGCATCAGTGCGCCCAGGCAGGCGTGGGCAGCAGCATCTGGAATGTGTGTAAGGAGGCTGCCAGGCCCTTCCAGAGTGAGGCCCAGTCCTTGTTCTGGGCTGATGGGGAAATTGAAGTGCTAGAGTTTGGGAACTGAGGACGATGTGAGCTGAGGCCCCTCAGCCCCAGTGTGGTCAGGCCCCAACCTGAGCCCCAGCTATATCTTTGCTCCCTCTCCCCAGCCCCACTCTGCTCAAATTGCTCCTCTGTCCACACTTGTTCCTGCCTTGGGGCCTTTACACTTGTTTTGTTTTGAGACAGGGTCCTGCTCTGTCACCGAGGCTGGAGTGCAGTGGCGCCATCTCGGCTCACTGCACTCTCAACCTCCTGGGCTCAAGCAATCCTCCTGCCTCAGCCTCCCGAGTAGCTGGGACCACAGGTGTGCACCACCATGCCTGGCTAATTCTCTGTTTTTTTTTCCTTTGGTAGAAACTGGGTCTCACTATCTCAGTTGCCCAGGCTTGTCTGGAACTCCTGGGCTCAAGCGATCCTCCCGCCTCAGCCTCCCAAAGTGCTGGGATTACAGGCCTGAGGCAGTGAACTGGCCTCCCTTTGCACTTTGTTTTTGAGACAGATTCTCGCTCTGTCACCCAGGCTGGAGTGCAGTGGTGAGATCTTAGCTCACTGCAACCTCCGCCTCCCGGGTTCAAGCGATTCTCCTGCCTCAGCCTCCTGAGTACCTGGGATTACAGGTGCCTGTCACCACACCCGGATAATTTTTTTTTTTTGAGGCGGAGTCTCGCTCTGTCGCCCGGACTGGAGTGCAGTGGCCGGATCTCAGCTCACTGCAAGCTCTGCCTCCCGGGTTTATGCCATTCTCCTGCCTCAGCCTCCGGAGTAGCTGGGACTACAGGCGCCCGCCACCTCGCCCAGCTAGTTTTTGTATTTTTTTAGTAGAGACAGGGTTTCACCGTGTTAGCCAGGATGGTCTCGATCTCCTGACCTCGTGATCCGCCCGTCTCGGCCTCCCAAAGTGCTGGGATTACAGGCTTGAGCCACCGCGCCCGGCCAATTTTTGTATTTTTACTACAGATGGGGTTTTGCTCTGTTGCCAGGCATGTTTGCATATTTGCCGGGCTGGTCTCGAACTCCTGACCTTAGGTGATCCGCCTGCCTCGGCCTCCCAAAGTGCTGGGATGACAGGCCTGAGCCACCAAACCAGCTCCCCTTTGCAACTGTGACATCAGCCTGGGACACAGTTACCCCCAGATATTCTTATTCTCACCCTTCACAAGCCTGCTGCCCCGGAGCAGGCACTCCCCACTCTGGCCTGCTGCCCCAGCTGAATGACACAGGTGGGCACGCCTTGCAGGTTCCAGGCTAAAGCTCCCGCCCTGCTCCTCTAGGCAGGATCACGCGAAGACCAGGGCAGGCTCCAGGTTCCGGGGTTTATTTCATTCCCTTGACCTCGCCCCACTTAGGCGAATCCATCCGCCCCTGCCCCTGAGGGCTTGGAGACTGGAGGGTAAACTGACGCCGGAGGCTGGGAGTCTCGTGGACTGGGGCTTTCTCTCCTTCCAGCCTCCCTGAGGTCGCGCGTCCGGTGTATTCCAGCAACTTGACCCTCTCTGAGCCTCAGCTTCTTCCACGATAGACGGCATCCTATTAGCTCTTACCCAAAAGTTGTCGTTGGAACAATGAAGGTTGCAGACAGGAATCTCTAAATTGCAGATGCTGTCCTCATTATGAGATGAGTATTCCTTGAAAAAAAAAAAAAAAAAAGCTGGGCACGGTGGCGGCGTCTGCAATCCCAGCCGAGGGGCGAGGATCTCTGTACCCCAGTAGTTCGAATCTGCACTGAGCTATGACCTCGCCACTGCACTCCAACCTGCAACCTGGGTGACAACGCGTCCAAAAAAAAAAAAAAAAAAAAAAGAAAGAGAAAATGTCCGGGTTTGAGGTTCCTCCTCGGGAAGACAGCCTGCGAGTCCCCCCAGTTACCACGGCAACAGCTCTGTCCCGCCCCCTCTTTGAAAACAGCGGGAGGAGCCAATCAGAGCGTTCCATCGGCGCATGCCTTCGCGACTCCGGGTCCCACTGCATCCTGGGAGTTGTAGTCCCGACAGTGCACTTCCGGCTGGAGTGTCCCTTCGCAGCCGCCGTCGACCATGAAACTACAACTCCCGGCGGGCGGCGCGGATGCTTGCGCAGCCGCTAGTCGGGGAAGGGGGGTGGCGGTGGCGGCGGCGGCGGCGGCGGCGGCGCCCGGAGTGGTGTGCGTGATGTCGGTACTTTGGTGGGGCCGCGGCGCGGCGGGGTTCAGACGGGCCCTGCCGCCTTGCGGCCGCCCGGGGCTCCTCGCCAAAGAAGGTAACGCGAAGGAAGACGGCCAGGCAGCCCGGGGACCACGCCGCGGCCCGCGCTCCCCCCGCGCGGCCGGGGCCTTTGGCGCTTTGACCTTTGCCCGTTTGCGGCTGCGTGTGCGGAGCCCGCCGACCCGGCCCCGCTTTCCACTCGCCCTTGCCCGCTCTTCCGACGGAGGCTCGTCAGTGTACTCTGACCTTTGACTCCTGGTTTCTTATGGAGCCTCCTGACCCCAGGTGTGGGGTTTTGGGCTCTTAACCCTTGACCTGCTGCACCTCGAGTGCGGGGAGCCCTCTCCGCGGTTCCGCGCCCGTGTTCACCGCGGCGGGGCCCCTTCCACCTTCGCGCGCTCAGTTTTTTTCCAACTTAAGCCCGTGCTCAGAGAGTTTCCGCTGCGTTTAGGGCTCTTTTGCCCTTCGACCCTGCGGCATCTGCCCCTGCGGACGGCCCCGCCCACACGCCCGGCCCCCTTCAGCCGCCCTCGTCTCTCCCGCAGGGACCCTCGGTGGCGTCTGCGGCCCCAGGAGAAGCTCGTCCGCCAACCCCCAGGAGCAAGACCAAGACCGCAGGAAGGACTGGGGCCACGTGGAGCTGCTGGAGGGTAAGCGCGACCTCCACGGCGGCCCGGGAGAGGAGAGTCCGCTCCCTGCTGCCGGGAGAAAAGGCGGAGGTCAGATTCTGAGGCAGGTTGAGGGGTGGTCTCCACCTCTCGGGCCCAGACGGCGTTACTGGAACGTCTCTTGCGCCGCTCATGGGCCCCGTCCTTGCCTAGCAGGCTCCTTCCTGGAGCTTTCGTAATTTCCCTCCCCAGAACCCCACCAGGTCCTCCCACTTTCCAGGGACACAGTGAGGCTCAATATTATGTCGGGAGAGACCCCCAAGGCCGCATGTGCAGAGCCAGGACGTGAACCCTGAACTGACTCAGGTTGCCTGGCTTGGCTCTGGGGGGTGGGCGCCTAACGGAGACTGGATGACTGCGGAACTGGGGAGGGACAGCCCAGACTCCTCCTGAGTAGCTGGAACTATAGGCGTGCACCACCACGCCCTGCTAATTTTTTGTATTTTTAGTAGAGATGGGGTTTACCATGTGGGTCAGGATGGTCTTGATCTCCTGACCTTGTGATCCACCCACCTCAGCCTCCTAAAGTGCTGGGATTATAGGTGGCAGGTCCTGGCTGGCGGTGTCGGAGGGTGGTGCGAGCTTCTCTGTGCTTGCTTCCCACTGCTGCTCCTGCCCCACATCCTGTCTGCATCCATCAGCCATCCGGGAAGGGAGAGACAGGAGAGCCTTTATAAAGGGAAGGAACCTGGCCAGGTGTGGTGGCTCACACCTGTAATCCCAGCACTTCGAGAGGCCAAGGTGGGCGGATCAAGAGGTCAGGAGTTCAAGACCAGCCTGGCCAATATGGTGAAACCTCGTCTCTACTAAAAATATAAAAATCGGCCGGGCGCGGTGGCTCAAGCCTGTAATCCCAGCACTTTGGGAGGCTGAGACGGGCGGATCACGAGGTCAGGAGATCGAGACCATCCTGGCTAAAACGGTGAAACCCCCTCTCTACTAAAAAATACAAAAAACTAGCTGGGCGAGGTGGCGGGCGCCTGTAGTCCCAGCTACTCAGGAGGCTGAGGCAGGAGAACGGCGTAAACCCGGGAGGCGGACCTTGCAGTGAGCTGAGATCCAGCCACTGCACTCCAG
>NC_045454.1:52298685-52304309 GCF_002776525.5 Piliocolobus tephrosceles
AAAAAAAAAAAAAAATATATATATATATATATATATAAATCAGCTGGGCGTGGTGGTGGACGCCTGTAATCCCAGCCACTGGGCAGGCTGAAACAGGAGCATTACTTGAACCCGGGAGGCGGTGGTAGTGAGCAGAGATCGCACCACTGCACTCAAGCCTGGGCGACAGATCAGGATTCTGTCTCAAAAAAAAATAAAAAGACAAAATTAGCCAGGCATGGTGATGCACGCCTGTAATTCTAGCTGCTTGGGAGACCGAGGCAGGAGAATCGTTTGAACCTGGGAGGTAGAGGTTGCGGTGAGCCGAGATCGTGCCATTGCACTCCGGCCTGGGCAACAAGAGAGAAACTCCATCTCAAAAAAGATAAAAAAAACCTCTCACCTATTAATACTAAAAGTATCTCCTGAGTTTTGGAGCACACTGAAGGCGGACGTCACACTTGTCTTTTTATTTCAGTAATCTTTTTTTTTTTTATTCTTGTGACG
The DNA here is from genome assembly GCF_002776525.5 of Piliocolobus tephrosceles. Lineage (NCBI taxonomy): Eukaryota > Metazoa > Chordata > Mammalia > Primates > Cercopithecidae > Piliocolobus > Piliocolobus tephrosceles. Next base: position 52,299,172 of record NC_045454.1, read on the forward strand.
GAGTCTCACTCTCTTGCCAGGCTGGAGTGCAGTGGTGCGATCTTGGCTCACTGCAGCCTTTGCCTCCTGAGTTCAAGCAGTTCTCCTGCCTCAACCTCCTGAGTAGCTGGAACTATAAGCGTGCACCACCACGCCCTGCTAATTTTTTGTATTTTTAGTAGAGATGGGGTTCACCATGTGGGTCAGGATGGTCTTGATCTCCTGACCTTGTGATCCGCCCACCTCAGCCTCCCAAAGTGCTGGGATTATAGGTGTGAGCCACTGCACCTGGCTGCCTGTTTTTTTTTGTTTTTTTTTGTTTTTTTTTTTTGAGACAGCGTCTTGTTCTGTCTCTCGGGCTACAGCACGGTGGCCTGATCACGGCTCACAGCAGCCAGGATCTCTTAGCCTCCGGTGATTCTTTCACCTCAGCCTCTGGAGTAGCTGGGACCACAGGTGCGCGGCCCTATGCCTGGCCTATTTCAACCATCTTTTTTTTTTTTTTTTTAAGATGGAATCTCACTCCGTTGCCCAGGCTGGAGTGCAATGGTGTGAGCTTGTCTCACTGCAACGTCTGCCTCCCAGGCTCAAGCAATTCTCCTGCTTCAGCCTCCCAAGTAGCTGGTACTGTAGACACGTCACCATGCCCAGCTAATTTTTTGGATTTCTAGTAGAGACGGGGTTTCACCATGTTGGCCAGGCTGGTCTCGAACTCCTGACCTTAGGTGATCTTTCTGCCTTGGCCTCACAAAGTTCTGGGATGACCGACGTGAGCCCCACGCCTGGCCAGCAATAGGTTTCCAATAAGGCTTCTTTAGACACAAAACGTTTAGGCACTGATTGGTTGGCAAAAGTGCAACCTGAGGCAGCACGAACAGGAACCCTGTTTTCCCTGGAAGCAGTGGCTCAGTGTTTACTAACTCAGCATCCACCAGCTTAGACCATGGGAGCCTAGGAGTGTGTGTGTGTGGCAGCTCCACCAGCTGGGGGGTCTTGCCGAGGCAGGGTGCAAACTTGCAGGCCACGGTTGAGCCAGGGAGTGGGTGGCTCGGGGTCCCAGGAGCCTGTGCGGAGGCCCTGAGGTAGACCGTGAGTGGGAGGGGCAGGGGAGGCTGGGGAGGCGAGGGGCGACCTGGATAGATTCTGGAGGCAAGCCCGGAGGAGGTACTGAGAGATGGACAGGGAGTTGTCAGAGACCCCGGGGTTCTTGGCCTGGGCACCTGGAGGGTCGGAGTGGCCCGTGACCAGGGAGAAGCTGGAGGGTTGGAGTGGCCAGTGACCAGGGAGAACCTGGAGGGTTGGAGTGGCCAGTGACCAGGGAGAACCTGGAGGGTTGGAGTGGCCTGGGACTGGGGAGACGCGGTGCAGCGGGTCTAGGTGGGAACTTGTTTGGGCTGCTGAGTTTTGTGAGGCTCGGGGCTCGGGTGGGGAGGTGCGTGTGTCTGGAAAGGAGGGGGCGGACCTTACGGCGTTGTTGGGACGTACGAGGAATTCATCCCTTGGGTCCCAGTGAGCTCAGCCACCTGCACCTCCTGGCCCGGCTCGGGGTCCAGAGCGATGGGTGCTTGAATGGGGGCTCCCTCTGATGTCCTCCCCCTCTGCCTCTCACAGTGCTCCAGGCGCGGGTGCGGCAGCTGCAGGCTGAGAGCGTGTCTGAGGTGGTGGTGGACCGGGTGGATGTGGCACGGCTCCCAGAACGTGGCAGTGGAGATGGTGGCCTCCAGCCACCCAGGAAGGTCCAGATGGGGGCCAAGGGTGCCAGCCTGGTGCCCTGTAGCGGCTGGGCACAGAGACTAGAGAAGGATCAGTGGGTGCAGCGGATGCGCATACAGCAGTTGAAGGCGAACCTGCAGATGCAAGTCCAGAGTGGGGAGTTCAAGGTGCTGCCCAAGCACCTGCAGGTGAAGCCCCAGCTCCTGAGCAAACAGCTGGCCATGTTCCTGGCCCCCGAAAGCTCCTGGGAGGAGCAGCTGCCCCGGGTGCTGCAGGAGGCCCCTCGGAAGCTGAGCCTCGACGTGGGGCGGGCCCCATCCACGCAGGCCCAGCTTTCAGGTCAGCAGCAGAAGCTCCTGGCCTTCTTTAAGTGCTGCCTGCTCACCGACCACCTGCCCCTTGCCCACCACTTGCTGGTCACCCACCACAGCCAGCGGAAGAAGCAGAAGCTGCTCACTCTGGACATGTACAACACCGTCATGCTTGGTTGGGCGCGGCAGGTGAGTGCAGCCGGGAGCCGGGACACCTGCCCTGGTCGTTGGAGGCAGGAACTTGCCCTCGTAGACTGGACTTTTATCTCTTAGCTCTCAGGTTCAAGTCCTTTGTTTTTTATTTTAATAATTCTTTCAGGCTTTTCAAATACAAATCACATGTGATTCTCAAATTTTGAAAAGGACCAAAAAAGTAGGGAGAAATTCTGCTAACGTCTTTGGCATTTTCTTCCGGTCTTTCTCAGGGCCCGTGAACCTGTCTGGGCAGGGGGTGCTTTTGGCCTCATCGGTGGGCAGCCTGCAGAGCCCTGGTCAGGATGAGACTTTGATGTTGGGGTTGACTTTGCTGCTTTCTCTGGTTTCCTGAGGTGGAAGGTCGGGCGACTGTGCTGGGATCCTTCTGTGTGAAACGTGGGTGCTCACCACCTGTGAGCACGGCTTTAGCTGGATCCCACCAGTGTCTTCCTTGTGGTTCATCTGGGGTGTTTTCCAACTTCTCTTGCCATTTATTTATTTATTTATTTACTTACTTATTTAGAGATGGAGTCTCCTGTCACCAGGCTGGAGTGCAGTGGCGTGATGTCGGCTCACGGCCGCCTCTACCTCCTGGGTTCAAGTATTTCTCCTGCCTCAGCCTCCTGAGTAGCTGGAATTACACGCCCAGCTATTTTTTGTATTTTTAGTGGAGACGGGGCTTCACCATGTTGACCAGACTGGTCTCGAACTCCTGACCTCGTGATCTGCCTACCTTGGCCTCCCAAAGTGCTGGGATTACAGGCATGAGCCGCTGTGCCCGGCCAGAGTTTCTCCTTGGACCCCTTGGTTGTTTTGGAGGGTGGTGTTTATACACGCTTCAAGGGAGCAGACATTCCCAGCTTTCTTCCACCCCGTGGTCCTTCAACCCTAATTTTGAGAAACAGCAGTAAAAGTTTGGCTTAATATTTGGGTAAACATGGGATACTATTATGTTAAAATACAGTTATCACAGCATTAAGACCAATTCATGGTGGAGAACTTGATATGCTTCTTTTTTTTTTCTTTTCTTTTCTTTTTTTTTTTTGAGACAGAGTCTCGCTCTGTCGCCCAGGCTGGAGTGCAGTGGCCGGATCTCAGCTCACTGCAAGCTCCGCCTCCCGGGTTTACGCCATTCTCCTGCCTCAGCCTCTGAGTAGCTGAGACTACAGGCGCCCGCCACCTCGCCCGGCTAGTTTTTTGTATTTTTTAGTAGAGACGGGGTTTCACCGTGTTAGCCAGGATGGTCTCGATCTCCTGACCTCGTGATCCGCCCGTCTCGGCCTCCCAAAGTGCTGGGATGACAGGCTTGAGCCACCGCGCCCGGCCGATATGCTTCTTTATTAATGCATCAAACAGCAAAATCCAGGATCCGCTGGAGCCACTCTTGCAGCACAGTCTGCAGCGTCCTCTGGAAGCAGCGCTCAGTGTTTCCTAACTCAGCATCCACCGGCTTAGACCATGGGAGCCTAGGAGTGTGTGTGGCCGCTCCACCGGCTGGGGGGTCTTGCTGAGGCAGGGTGTAAACTTGCAGGCCCTTGCAAGGTGAACAGGCACCTTGCTGCCTCGTTCACGTTGCTGTAGGGGTACTAAACTCCAGGAAGACTGAGGAGGAGGGTCGTGTATTTTCCCCTCCAAGGTCACAAGCCCCCTGACTTCCCTCAACAGAGAGCCCACACTGTCACAGAGCGCTTTTGTGGTCAGCCTGGGGCTGTGATGAAGTGTCACAAACATGGCGACTGGCATAGCAGAAACGCACTCGCGGCACTGGCCCAGAAGTCTGAAATTAAAGTGTCTGCAGACCCGAAGTCTCTAGAGACCCTGGCAGGGCCCCTCCTGCCTCTCCTGGTGTTCAGGGGTGGCCGGCAGTCCTGGGTGTTGCTCAGCTGTGAGCTCAGCCTCCTGAGTAGCTGGGATTACAGGTGCGCCACCACCCCGGATAATGTTTTTCATTTTTATTTTTTAGTAGCAGTGGGGTTTCACCATGTTAGCCAGGCTAAGGCATTACTTTTACCTTTTTTTTTTTTTTTTTTTTTTTTGAGGTGGATTCTTTGTGTTGCCCAGGCTACGTAGGGTGCAGTGCCATGATCTCGACTCACTGCACCCTCTGCCTCCCGGATTCAAGAATTCTCCCTGCCTTGGCCGGGCACAGTGGCTCAAGCCTGTAATCCCAGCACTTTGGGAGGCCAAGACGGGCGGATCACGAGATCAGGAGATCGAGACCATCCTGGCTAACACGGTGAAACCCCGTCTCTACTAAAAAATACAAAAAACTAGCCGGGCGAGGTGGCGGGCGCCTGTACTGTAGTCCCAGCTACTCGGGAGGCTGAGGCAGGAGAATGGCGGGAACCCGGGAGGCGGAGCTTGCAGTGAGCTGAGATCCGGCCACTGCACTCCAGCCTGGGCGACAGAGCGAGACTCCGTCTCAAAAAAAAAAAAAAAAAAGAATTCTCCCTGCCTCAGCCTCCTGAGTAGCTGGGATTACAGGGACTCATGACCATGCCTGGGCAATGTTTGTATTTTTAGTAGAGACGGGCTTTTGCCATATTGGCCAGGCTGGTCTCAACCTCCTGACCTCAGGTAACCCGCCCGCCTCAGCCTCCCAAAGTGCTAGGATCACAGGCATGAGCGACCGCACCCAGCCACATACTCTAACCAGCACCATCCAGTAGAACTTTCTATGATGTTGGGAATTTTCCACAGTCTGCCAGCAGCTGTGTCTGGCTACTGAGCACTTGAAGCCGGTGAAAGGGAAGAACTGAGTATTTTAATTGAAGGGCTGTGTGTGGCCAGTGAGGTCTGCCGGCCACACACATGGAAGTCGTTTAGAAACTGCCCCAAAACTGCCTGGGTGCGGTGGCTCACGCCTGTAATCCCAGCACTTTGGGAGGCCGAGGCGGGCGGATCACGAGGTCAGGAGATCGAGACCATCCTGGCTAACAC
>NC_045454.1:52304319-52311287 GCF_002776525.5 Piliocolobus tephrosceles
GCGGGCGGATCACGAGGTCAGGAGATCGAGACCATCCTGGCTAACACGGTGAAACCCCGACTCTACTAAACAAAATACAAAAAATTAGCCGGGCGTGGTGGCGGCGCCTGTAGTCCCAGCTGCTCGGGAGGCTGAGGGAGGAGAATGGCGTGAACCCGGGAGGCGGAGCTCACAGTGAGCTGAGATGGCGCCACTGCACTCTAGCCTGGGCCACAGAGCGAGACTCCGTCTCAAAAAAAAAAAAAAAATGCCCCAAAACTCATGTCTCTGGTGTGTGACCACCTCGTGTCACAGCATGTGTTAAAACTGCAGGACTATGGGGTGGGAGGATGCGGGGGAATTTTTTTCCCTTTGGAATAGTCTGTTACAGTTAAAGACCACGCTTAAGCAGCCACTGAGTCAAAGAAGAAATTGCTCAGAGCAGGGATCTCACGAAAAACGAATACAAGAAAAAAAATTACATTTTTTATTTTTTAAAGAGAGAACCAGGTTGGGCGCGGCGGCTCAAGCCTGTAATCCCAGCACTTTGGGAGGCCGAGGCGGGCGGATCACGAGGTCAGGAGATCGAGACCATCCTGGTTAACACGGTGAAACCCCGTCTCTACTAAAAAATACAAAAAACTAGCTGGGCAAGGTGGCGGCGCCTGTAGTCCTAGCTACTCAGGAGGCTGAGGCAGGAGAATGGCATAAATCTGGGAGGCGGAGCTTGCAGTGAGCTGAGATCCGGCCACTGCACCCCAGCCTGGGCGACAGAGCGAGACTTCGTCTCGAGAAAAAAAAAAAAAAAAAAGCCTCCACGTCTGTGTCGACAGCGAAGTCTCTGTCACCCAGGCTGGAGTGCAGTGGCGAGATCGCAGCTCTCTGCAACTTCCACCTTCCACGTTCCCTTGATTCTCCTGCCTCAGGCTCCCAAGTAGCTGGGATTGCAGGCATGTGCCCCCACACCCAGCTAATTTTTTGTTTTTTGTATTTTTAGTAGAGATGGGGTTTCACTGTGTTGGCCTGGCTGGTCTTAAGCTCCTGAACTCGTGATCCACCCGCCTTGGCCTCCCAAAGTGCTGGGATTAGAGGCGTGAGCCACTGTGTCTGGCCAAAAATTAGGTTAAAAAAAAAAAATTATAAGGGAAATTTAAGGATACATGGCGAGGCGCGGTGGCTCATGCCTGTAATCCCAGCACTTTGGGAGGCCGAGGCAGGAGGATGGCTTGAGACCAGCCTGGGCAACAGAGCAAGACACCCCCCTCTCCCAAGAAAAAAAAAATTGGGCCGGGTGCGGTGGCTCACGCCTGTAATCCCAGGACTTTGGGAGGCCGAGGCAGGTGGATCCCTGGAGGCCAGGTGTTTGAGACCAGCCTGGCCAACAGGGCGAAACCCCATCTCTACTAAAAATACAAAATAATTAGCTGGATGTGACGGTGCGCGCCTATAATCCCAGCTACTTGGGAGGCTGAGGCAGGAGAATCGCTTGAACCCGGGAGGCGGAGCTTTCAGTGAGCCAAGATTGCGCCACTGCACTCCAGCCTGGGCAACAGAGTGAGACTGCATTTCAAAAAAAAATAAAATTTCCAAAGAAGTAAAGTATGAAATTTGGAAACACTTGGAAATAATGAAAACGTCATGTACCAGAAGTTCTGGGGTGCAGTGCTCAGGGGTAATTCACAGCCATAAAATGCCTATGTTAAGAAAGGTGATGGCCCGGCGCGGTAGCTCACACCTGTAATCCCAGCACTTTGGGAGGTTGAGGCGGGTGGATCATGGTGTTAGGAGTTCAAGACCAGCCTGGCCGGGCGCGGTGGCTCAAGCCTGTAATCCCAGCACTTTGGGAGGCCGAGACGGGTGGATCACGAGGTCAGGAGATCGAGACCATCCTGGCTAACACAGTGAAACCCCGTATCTACTAAAAATACAAAAAACTAGCCGGGCGAGGTGGCGGGCGCCTGTAATCCCAGCTACTCGGGAGGCTGAGGCAGGAGAATGGCGTAAACCCGGGAGGCGGAGCTTGCAGTGAGCTGAGATCCGACCACTGTACTCCAGCCTGGGTGACAGAGCGAGACTCCGTCTCAAAAAAAAAAAGACCAGCCTGGCCAGCATGGTGAAACCCTGCATCTACTGAAAATACAAGAAATTAACTGGCGTGGTGGTGTGTGCCTGTAATCCCAGCTACTCAGGAGACTGAGGCAGGAGAATAAGGGGAACCCAGGAGGCAGAGTTTGCAGTGAGCTGAGATCATGCCACTGCACTCCAGCCTGGGCAAGAGAGCAAGACTCCGTCTTGGGGAAAAAAAAAAAAAAAGGTGAAACATCTCAGACGAAATACTTCACCTTTTACCTTAGGAAACTCTAAAGAATTTCTCACTAAACCTAAAGCAAGCAAATGAAGTTACAGAAATGAAAACAAATAAATGAAACGGAAGGCAGAAGCAGTAGACAACAGTGAAGCCAAGTCCTTTGAAAAGATTATGCAGTTGGCAAACCTTGAGGTTGGCTGACCTGGAAAGGATCAATTTCAGAACCCCAAAACTGGGCACATTTGTATTCTTAAAATAAGAAAATTTAAAAATACTGACAAGCCTCCTCCCAGAGGAACGTGCGCCTCCCACAGTCCCACCTGGCAGGCCATGCGGCCGCCTCTGCAGGTAGAGCCTGTGTGTGAGAACCCAGGGGGACGCGTCTGTCTGCCCAGCTGGCCACTCCTGCTTGGTCACCCTGTCGCCTGCTGAGCTGGTGGCTACAGAGAAGGGGTCTCCAGGGAGCAGGGGGGAATGCAGAGGGGCCATCCCCCCAGACCCTCACCCTGGCTTGGTCTCCCAGGGGGCCTTCAAGGAGCTGGTGTATGTGTTGTTGATGGTGAAGGATGCTGGCCTCACCCCAGACCTGCTGTCCTACGCGGCCGCCCTCCAGTGCTTGGGGAGGCAGGATCAGGACGCCGGGACCATTGAAAGGTAGGTGGTGTTGAGAGGGCCCCACCCCTACCCCCCATCCCCCACCACGTCCCTGCCAGGGTCTTAAGATCTGGGACAGTGCCTGGGCTGGGGGCTGGGGACCCATGGAGGGCCTGACAGCTGCACTGAGGACTGCAGGCTAGCAGGAGGTGGCCACGAGGTGGCCCGGGCTCTGTGGAAGCCCAGCGTGGGGCTGGCCCATCCCTCAGGCGGGCCTGCTGCTCCGCAGGTGTCTGGAACAGATGAGCCAGGAGGGGCTGGAGCTGCAGGCACTCTTCACCGCCGTGCCCCTGTCCGAGGAGGAGCAGGCCACTGTGCTGAAGGCTGTGCACAAGGTGAAACCCACCTTTAGCCTCCCGCGGCAGCCGCCGCCCGCGGTCAACACCTCGAAGCTGCTCAGGGACGTGTATGCCAAGGTGAGCCCACGTGGGGTCCAGCAGACGGACTTCAGTCCTCATAGCTGCCCTGAGGGGGTCTCTGGAGCCTCAGCTCAGACCAGTGGGCCTCCCTGGTGCCCAGGGCTCACCTGGGCCGGGCCCTGGATTCTTCCCTTCCTCTTCCAAGAAGACTGAAGGAGCCAGAGCTGGGAGGATCTTGGCCCTAAGGGTGTGGGCTCTGGGCGGATGAGGTGGTCGGGCACCCGAGAGGCAGGGTGGGGTGACAGGCGAGAGCAACGCGTTCGAATGGGGCTGCCAGGTGCCCGCAGTGTGCTTGTCTTTTACTGAGGTGTAATTCACCTGCCATAAAACCCCCTTAAAGGTGTAATTCAGCGATTTTAGTATATTCACAGTTGTCTAATTCCAGAATGTTACATTACCCCAAAAGGAAGCCTCATCTCCGTCACCCGTCACTCCCCATCCCCTCCTCATGTCTGTGGATGAGTCTGCCCTGGACATTCCATAGAAATGGGACTGCACACTGCGTGGTCTTTATGTTTGGCATCTCCCACTGAGCGTGACGTCCTCACGGTGCATCCGCGAGGCGGCCCGGGTCAGGGCTGAGTCATGCTCGGGCGCGTGGATGGCCGCGCCGTGCTGGTCTGTTCGTCTGTTGATGGACGCTTCGGCTGTTTCTACTTCTCAACTACTATGAGTCATGCGGCTGTGAACGTTTGTGGACAGGCTTTTGTGTGGACCTGAGCCTTTGATTCTCAAAGTGCTGGGCTTTAGTTATATTTAATTCATCTATTTCTGGATGGGTCACATTCACACAGTTCCAAGTTTGAGGAGAAAACAGCAAACATCTGGGGGCGCCGTGAATGGTCTCCCCAGGCTCTGCCAGCTCCCAGCACCACCGCCCCCCACCGCACGACGATGCCCACTGCCCCATCTAGAGGGCCCGAGGTCAGGAGGGGCCAAGGCCTCTGGTTTGAACACTGGCACTGACTGCACCTGCAGCCCGCTTTTACCCGTCAGCGATGGCGGTCAGCGGTGTGCAGGAGGCGCAGAAACGTGCGCAGCCGTGCCTTCTCGGGGTCCTGGGAGGGCAGGTCTCCCTCCGGCTGAGCCCCCGACCTCACTACCCCCATCCCTGCAGGATGGGCCGGTGTCCTACCCGAAGCTGCACTTGCCCCTGAAGACCCTGCAGTCCCTCTTTGAGAAGCAGCTTTGCGTGGAGCTGGCCAGCAAGGTGTGCGTGGTGTCTGTGGAGAAGCCCGCATTGCCAAGCAAGGAGGTCATGCACGCGGTAGGAGCTGAGCCGGGGGGCTGACCGCCGCGGGGGCTGAGCTCAGTGCATGCGGTTGAATTGCTCGTGCCCCGGTGTGGGCATGCAGGGCCTAGGGTCTCAGCCTGGCTGCCGCTCGGGGAACTTGGGGGGTCCTGAGGTTGGGTCCCGGCCTCGGTGCTGCGCGCTCTGCGGCTGGGCTTGTGCTCTTGGCTGCCTCAGGCGCGCCGAGGCCGGTAGAGAGCGCAGGCCGGGGTGGGGAGCTACCCGGAACACACAGCAGGGACCTTGAGGGCCGCGAGGTCTGCGCAGGGAGCTGTGGTGACCCCCGTCCTGTGAGCCTGGGTCCCGCCAGCTGCCATGGGGCTCACCAGGCCCTTCGTCCCTCGCAGCGGAAGACCCTGCAGACCCTGCGGGACCACTGGGAGAGAGCGCTGTGCCGGGTGCTGCAGGAGACCAAGAACCGCCTGGAGGGCGAGGTGCACAAGGGCCGGTTCTCACTGTACCCCTTCCTGTGCCTGCTGGACGAGCGCGAGGTGGCGCGGATGCTTCTGGAGGTGCGTCTTCCTCTTCGCGGCCGGGTCCCCGGGCGGGGCGGGCAGGCACTCACGGCCGCCTTCTCCAGGTCCTGCAGGGGCTGCCCGCCCCTGGCGAGTCCTTCACCACCCTGGCCCGGGAGCTGAGTGCACGCACTTTCAGCCGGCACGTGGTGCAGAGGCAGCAGCTCAGTGGTCAGGTGCAGGCGCTTGAGACGTACTACAGGAAGTACCTGCACCTACTGGCCTCTGACACCAAGGTGAGGCGCGCACCCCCTCTCCTGGCTGGGGCCAGTGGTGGGTGGGCGCTCTCCCTCTCTGGGGCAGCCGGGTTTGCCCCCAAGCATCAGCCTCTTCCTCGGTACACTTGGGCTGACAGGGCCCCACCCGGGGGAGCAGGCACGGGCAGTGGGGCGTCTGGTCGGAGGTCCCGATGCCCAGATGCCCAGCTCCTTGACCGCCCTGTCCCACAGGTGCCCAACCCCTGCCTGCCGCGGCAGTACTGGGAGGTGCTGGGGGCGCCCGAGGCCCTGCGGGAGCAGCCCTGGCCCCTGCCAGTGCAGATGGAGCTGGGCAAGCAGCTGGCGGAGATGCTGGTGCAGGCTACGCAGATGCCGTCCAGCCTGAACAACCCGCATGGTTCCTCCCGGCTTGTTCCCGTGCTCTACCATGTGTATTCCTTCCGCAACGTCCAGCAGGTGTCAGACAGCAGTGTCCTCCTGAGCTGGGGGGCATCCTGCTGGGGGGACAAGGGACCCCATGGGGTTGGCGCCTCTGGGTGGTGCCTTGATCTCAGCGCAGCCATCAGTATCTCCCAGGACTCGGGACACAGCGCAGCTGTCGGGCGTTTCTAGAGGTGGCTTCTGTTCGTGGGAGGCCACACCGGTTTCGGTGGTCAGGGAGCCGGTCTCTCTCACCGAGTTTAAAGGGCGGCGGTAGGAAGTCACCGGCGGCGGGGCCCTGACCCGTCTGCCTGTCGCACCGCAGATCGGCGTCCTGAAGCCGCACCCGGCCTACGTGCAGCTGCGGGAGACGGCCGCGGAGCCCACGCTGACCTTCGAGGCGGTGGACGTGCCCATGCTGTGTCCCCCGCTGCCCTGGACCTCCCCGCACACGGGCGGCTTTTTGCTCAGCCCCACCAAGCTGATGCGCACGGTGGAAGGCGCCACGCAGCACCAGGAGCTGCTGGAAACCTGCCCGCCCACCGCGCTGCACGGCGCGCTGGACGCTCTCACCCAGCTGGGCAACTGCGCCTGGCGCGTCAACGGGCGCGTGCTGGACCTGGTGCTGCAGCTCTTCCAGGCCAAGGGCTGCCCCGAGCTAGGCGTGCCGGCCCCGCCCTCCGAGGCTCCCCAGCCGGCAGAGGCCCACCTGCCGCACAGCGCCGCGCCCGCCCGCAAGGCTGAGCTGCGCCGTGAGCTGGCGCGCTGCCAGAAGGTGGCCCGTGAGATGCACAGCCTGCGGGCGGAAGCGCTGTACCGCTTCTCGCTGGCGCAGCACTTGCGGGACTGCGTCTTCTGGCTGCCGCACAACATGGACTTTCGCGGCCGCACCTACCCATGCCCGCCGCACTTCAACCACCTGGGCAGCGACGTGGCGCGGGCCCTGCTGGAGTTCGCCCAGGGCCGCCCACTCGGCCCGCATGGCCTGGACTGGCTCAAGATCCACCTGGTCAACCTTACCGGGTTCAAGAAGCGCGAACCGCTGCGGAAGCGCCTGGCCTTCGCGGAGGAGGTGATGGATGAGATTCTGGATTCGGCGGACCAGCCCATGACGGTAGGGGCAGGGCCTCTGCGACCCCGGGTCCCCTGCCCACCCTCCTCCCC
>NC_045454.1:52361287-52374443 GCF_002776525.5 Piliocolobus tephrosceles
CCCGCCTCGGCTGCGCCCCCTCCCTGCGCACCGCCTCCGCCCGGCGCCGGGAATCTCGGGCCGCGGGGTCGGGGGCGCCCCAAGGTCACGCGGCCCGAGGCCTCGGAGCCCCGCACGGGACTCTCCCCAGGAGGGGAAACTGAGGCCCGCGATGTGTAAGGGCGCGCCCAAGGTCACGGAGCCCCGCCGCCCGGCCGGGGCCGCCTCTCCCGCGCCGCGGCTTCCACCTCTGCCCGGAGGGCACCGGCGCGGGGAGGGTGCACGCGGGCCTGGGAGACGGGAGGCCGCCACGGCCAGCGCCTCCTTGCTTTCCGTAGGTTTGAAGCCTCCCACAACGAAAGGGTGTTTCCAAAGGTCACCGGAGCCATCGCTGGGTCGCCCGTGGGCCCTGGACCGGGACCCCTGAGTGCGTGGGGGAGGGGCAGGCCGGCTTGGTGGCCGTCCTGGGAGCCTCGGGCACTCCTCTCCCTGGTCTGCATTTGAGGAAACTGACAAGGAAAACTAGAAAAGGCACCCGAGGGTGTGGGGCTCCCGCCCACCCCTCAAACCGTGCCCTGGGGAGCAGTGCGGGCGGGGGGCTCCTCTAGGTCTGGTGGGCTTTAGATTGGGGTCACAGGGAGACCCAGAGCCCGCTAGTGCCTTCGCACAGGCACCAGAGCCCTCTGCCCCGGGGCTGCCTCCTTCCCCTACCCCTCAAGCTTCGGGTGCAGCTGTGCCCCCAGGGCCCCCAGTCTCCGGCTCTGAGACAGGGGCTTCCCCAGGCTCTGCTTCTGGGCCGCAGCCAGGCTGAGTGTGGGGGCTGCTTGGTGCCAGCCGACATGAGGCCTGTGTCCCTAGCCACCCAGCCCACCGGACAGCCGGGATGGGGCGGGTGAGAGAGTTGGCAAGTGAGAGACAGGAGAGAGACAGTCACACACGAAGAAGTGGAGGCTGAACATCCCCACCTGAACAGGAGGCTTCCTGGGACCCTGCTGGGACCCTCCTGGTGCCCTCCTGGGACCCTCATGGTGCTCTCCTGGCACCCTCCTGAGATCCTCCTGGGACCCTTCTGGCACGTGGCCTGACGTCCTCTCAGCCATGATGCCCTGTGTGCTGGGTGCCGCCTGCCCACCTGCACCTCGGGGCCACCAGGGCAGAGATGACCCCCTTCCTGCACACAGGAGGCACTCAGTGGTACTTGAGGGAGGGCCAGCATGCCCCCTGTTGACAGTGGATGGGCTGAGCCCGACCGTGTCACATGCCCTGGCCAGGCTGCCCCATACCCTGGGGATCCCTGTGCCCCCATGCCGGCCACCTCCGCACAGGCGGGCAGGACAGCTGTTCGTCCCAAGGTGTCGTGGGAGAGGCTGGGCTGGTGGCACAGTTGGCAGTGCCAGGCTGTGGCCCGCCCCGAGGCAGATGCGTGCTCCAGCTGAAGGGGGATCTTTTATGTTCACCCTGGGAAGATGTCAGGCCGGGCAGGTCGCCAGAGCCCTGGGGCTCGCGCTTGGGAGCAGGGACGAGGCGGGACCTGCACGGCCTGAGAACCGCCCATGCCTGGCAGTGGGCGAAGCAGAAAGACGCCGCCTCCAGGCGCCGGCAGAACCTGCAAGTCACAAGGGAGGCTGGCTCGGGGTCCTTGTCACCAGATCCTGGCGACTCCTCCCAGCCCACAGGCTTACCCAGGCCAGTGCCTGTCAGTGTGGGCAGGGACCCTCCCTGGCCTCAGCACACTCACTCTGACCCCTTGCCCAGGCTGGAGTACTCTGCATTTGTTAATTAATTTTCAGACGGAGTCTCGCTCTGTTGCTGCCCACCCAGGCTGGAGTGCAGTGATGTGACCTCGGCTCACTGCAGCCTCCGCCTCCCGGGTCTAAGTGATTCTCCTGCCTCAGCCTCCAGAGTAGCTGGGATTACGGGTGCCTGCCACCACGCCCGACTAATTTTAGAGACGGTGTTTCGCCATGTTGGGCCGGACTGGTCTCAAACTCCTGACCTCAAGTGACCCACCCGCCTCGGCCTCCCAAAGTGCTGGGATTACAAGTGTGAGCCACCCCCCTGGCCATGCTTATTTTAATTTTAAAAATATTTAAAGATCGAGACCAGCCTGGCCAACATGGTGAAACCCCGTCTCTACTAAAAATACAAAAATTAGCCGGGTGCGGTGCGCACCTGCAGTCCCAGCTACTCGGGAGGCTGAGGCAGGAGAGCTGCTTGAACCCAGGAGGTGGACGTTGCAGTGAGCCAAGATCGCACCACTGCACTCCAGCTGTTGGTGACAGAGCAAGACTCCATCTCAGAAAAATAAATAAATAAATAATAAAGTTGGCCGGGCACGGTGGCTAAAGCCTGTAATCCCAGCACTTCGGGAGGCCGAGGCGGGTGGATCATCAGGAGTTCGAGACCATCCTCGCCAACATAGCAAAATGCTGTTTCTAATAAATACAAAAATTAGCCAGGCGTAGTGGCGCACGCCTGTAATCTCAGCTATGCAGGAGGCTGAGGCAGGAGAATCGCTTGAACCTGGGAGGTGCAGCGAGTCAAGATGGCACCACTGCACTCCAGCCTGGGGGACACAGCCAGACTCCGTCTAAAAACAAACAAAAACTTACTAAGCACCTGCTCCAGGGGCCGAGCATTCAGAGTGTGGCTGACTCAGAGCCAGCCAGGGGAGAAAGCTGGTTATCAGTCAACTGTAAGAGTAGCAAATAAGATACCGTCCAGCAGAAGGTGGTGAGCGCTGTCCGAACACTTGGGGTGGGGAGAGGGGCGAGGTGCCGGGAGAAGGCCTGATGGAGGGCGTGCGGCCCGGGAAGCCGCAGGAAGTGTGCTCTGGACAGGCAGCATAGCCTGTGCAAAGGCCCTGAGATGGGACCGCACCTGACACCTGACTTGTGCAGGGAGCATGGAGCCCCAGGGCCTGGCTCCTCAGTCAGTCACACTGGTCTGTGGCCTACAACCACCCACGGCTCCCAGTGCCTTTGGCAGAAAGCCCTGATCCCTCCTGCAGCTTGTACTCCTCTGCCCACGTCTGGCCTTTGTGTGCCTGGGTCACTGGGCCCCGGACCCCCAGACCCTGCTGTTCCCTCCCCAGGGTCTTCCCCACCTCCCCGCCCCCTGCGGCCTCTCTCAGCATTGTTTACCAGATTTACCAACCTCGGACCTACATTTCCCACTTGGTCAGGACAGGTCCAGGTCAGAGGCCCTGAAAGCGTATACAATTTGGGGGCTTTAGAGTGAAAAGCAGTTTAAGACCAGGAAGACAAAATCAGGCCAGGGCAGGCACTGAGCCCGCCTGGAAAATGTGGTTTGACTCAATAAATACTAAATGAGCCAGGCGGAGTGGTGCGTGTCGCCTGTGGTCCCAGCTTACAGCTGAGGAAACACAGGCTTACCAAAGAGGGTGGCATCGCAGTCTCAGCCCCACACGCAAGCCCCATCTCCGCACACCCCAGCGCTCCCTGGATGCCTGTCGATGAACATGGACACCAAATGCTGAGGGCAGCTGCACAAAGCTACATGCTGAGCGGTTATACTTTTGCAACATCAGGTTTGTATTTCTGTGTGCAAAGAAAAAAGACAAAGGACGCACCTGTGGGTGAGTGGCTGCTTTCTCGGGTGGATGACCCTGCAGGGACCCATGCCCCCTACCTGCCGGTCGCCACCCTGGGAAACCCGTCCATCTCCCAAGGCTGGCCTGACCTGCAACTCTCACACCTTCCACCCGGTACAGAGCATGAGGCATGCACAGGCACTGTGGGCCCACGCCTGGGGCTGGGGGTGCAGCAGGAAGATGGACAGAGCCTGGGACCCTTGAGGGGGACAGAGCCCAGGCAGGGAGGTGGGGGGGAGACCCGAGCCAGGGGCCCACCTGGGCTGCGTGCCCGGCGATGCCCCCCAACACGCCCCTTCCCATCATCCTGTTGGCGGTCTCCATTCCACTGGACCCTTCCGCCTGTTGTCCACGCACAACCTCCAGCTCCAGGTATCCCACAGGCGCCTCATCAATGAAAGCAGAACGGGCATCCCTATTTGCGGGTCACTGAGCATACACTCCATAGGTGATGCCTGGGACTCCGCGGTCTCAACCCAGGAGGGTCTCCAGGACCTGCCGCCGTCTCCACAGACACGTGGCGCCGCCTGGTGGCAGCGGCGGGGAGGGCCCAGCTGTGGAACTGGCAGGGCGGTCACTGCCAGGGATCCTGAGCCGGCCTCAGCTGTGCGGTGCCAGGCCGAGGGCAGCTCCGGATGTGGGCCCCACAGTCCCCCACTGGCCCAGCACACAGGATCAGCACCGGGAGGGGCTCCCGCCTGGGCCCCTCTGTGTTTACGCAACGCCCGCTTTGCGTAGCTGTGAGGTGAGGCCGTGGGTCACGTTTCTTGGCTCCTGTGGCATTAAACGGTGGATTTCCCCAACACAGAAACACACTGCCTTCCCATCCGATTCCTGGCTTCTCTGGGAACCCACCCAGGCTCCCTAGGCCCCTACCCGGCCTCTTCTGCTGACCTCCACCCTGAGACCCTAGCTCAGACCAGCAGAAGGCGCAGTGCCACGCTCGGCCTACAGGGCTGACAACAGCTGAAACCTCCCTCCACGCCCAGTCACTAGCCCTGTGCCTCGCAACCTCCACGCTTTAAGCTCCTGGTCCCCCAAGTTCTCCAGCCCTGCAATTACGTCTGTTCCATGTGCTGGGCGGACACGGGCTGGGCATCCCTCAGCCTCCAGGAACCAGCTTCACACACCTGCTCTCCAGGAGCCACCAGGACCACGCCTGAACCTTGCCCAAGAAACCCGCCCAGGAGGGTCAGTGCGGGCAGCTGTGGGGCAGGCAGCAGAAAGCCTCAGCCTTTGTCAGGCCCAAACCACGCCGAGAGGAATAACAGGCTCACAGACGACTCAGGTCAGTGCCAACCCTCTTCCGTGTGGCTCTGAGGCACGGGGTCGGTCCCAGCTGCCTTCCAAGTTCCCAGTCCAGCTGACAGCTTCAGACCCTGTCCAGCCCATGCCCCCAGGCCCCCAACGCCCACTGGGGTCTCAGCAGACCCGTCCTCACACGTGAAGTCCCGGCACCGGACCCACCCCTGCTGTGGTCACCAGAGCCCAGGGTGAACGTGCTCTCGGGCAACCCCACCCCGTCAGGCACAGACAGGAGCCAGGAGAGGGTGAGGGTGGGGGTGGGGGCGATCTTTATTGTGGCAGTGGGTGGGACGGGGGTTCCCACTGAGTCCTGGTGCTGTGGAGAGTGGGCCGTCCTCGAGGGGCGAGCTGGGGAGCGGCTTCCACAGTTCTGGAGTCCCAGCCACAGCGCCAGTTTCCCAGCAAACCCTCTCAAGAGCTGCCCCCGGATGCACAGGCAAGGAAGGGGCTTGGGGGTGACTTGAGGCCATGACGGGGTTGCCCTCAGTGTGGGCAGGTGAGTCCTCTGTGGCCAAGAGGTCGGAGTCGTCCCTGAGGCTGAGTCAAACACAGACCTGTGGCCTTCACAAAATTAAACATAAAAGCGCAAAAACGGCGCCACCAGACAGCATTGGCTTCAGACAGGCAGGACGCGGGCCCCTCGTGTGACCTGTGACCTTCCGCAGCCAGTGGAGAAGGCTGCGCCGCCCACCCGCCATGACTCAGACCCAGAGGCGGAAAGCCACAGGCGGGCCGCAGCACAGCAGCTCCCGGGCTCTCGAGAAATACTCACAAAGGAAAAACCCTAAGGAACAGAATCCTGAATGTAGAAAGAAAACCCTACTTTTTTTAAAAAAGAAGAAAGCGTATGATGGGAATCTATGGGGTGGGTTTTCTTTAAGAGGCGAGAACTTGGAATCTTGCAAGCACTGGGAGTGGACTCCAGCGGCGACGCAGAGACGCGGGGGTGGGGAGCGTCCTCGGGCCACCTGGGGACAGGGAGGGGCACTCAGACTGGACCCACCTCCCAGCGGCCCACAGGCGGGACCCTGGAGCCCATGCCCCGGCTGAGGAGGAGCTCCCGCCCGCCCGCCGCACCTGGCTAGGAGGAGTTCCTCTGTCGGACTTTCTTGCCTTTGTCGTTCAGGTGCTGCCCGGTGCTCTTCCTGGGGCATGCGGGGCCCGGTGAGAGGGTGTCCCCGACAAGTCACCCTCTCCAACTCACCCCTGCCCACCCCGGCCCCCAGGACCCCAGAATACTGAAGCTGGGGGGCTCTGCCCTTGTGTTTTAAAGGCCTGGGGCAGCAGGCAGCTCCTTGGGACCCCGAACCCCACAGCTGGGACTTACAGGGGAGCAGAGCCCGCGTCGTCATCTGAAGGAGGACCGCCACCATGAAAGAGAGGACGAGAGAACAGCCTGTCAGCGCTGGTCCCACTCAGGCCCCCGAGCAGGGACATCTGTGCTGCTGGCCCTGCCCTCAGTGACCTCCAGGTGGCTCAGGGCAGCGCACTGGCCCCGGCTGTGTGTATCTTCTGCGGCCGAATGGTGCGGGGAAAACCAGCCCTCCCCACCTGCGGGTGTGCTCCCCACGGCGAGCTGTTCCCCCGACGGCGAGCTGTCCCCACGGCCTCTTGGGCCTCACTCCTGCCCCACAGTGCTTCCCAAGAGCCGCCACCACAGGCCCACACAGGTCTCGCCCCGGAACACGCAGCCTGAGGGGCAGAAGAGCCGCAGGCGCTGCTGGAGCCGAGCATGGCCGACCTCAGGTTCCCGAGCCCGATCATGCAGAGGCCAGGACTCCCTGATGCCATGGCCCTGGGCTCTTCGCAGCTGCCACGAGGTTGGGCGGAGCAGCAAGGGCCAGCTTACCATGGAGGACGCTGGCTTGCAGCCAAGTGAGGGGGAGGGAAGGGTCGGGTGAGGCTGTGGGGTGAGTCTGCTGCCTCTTCCTCCTCCTGGGGTCCCGCTGCCCACTGAGTGGCAGCTGCCCAGGGACGGACTGGACGCTCCATCCCACGCTGCCTTTCAGGGTCCTATCAACTCCCTGCCCGGGGCTCCTTGGTTCCGAGCTCTGGGTCAGCGGTGGGGCTGGCAGGGACTGACCAGGAGTGGCCCCGGACCACCCCAAAAGCAGGGCGTGTGGGCAGGAGGGCGTGTGGGCAGGAGGGCAGACGACTCAGACTCACCATCCAGGACATCCTCGGGCTTCCGGCGCTTCTCATAGATGAAGATGATGGTGACCAGCACCAGCACCTCAGCCACGATGCCCAGGAAGGGCCAGAGGGCGGCCAGGTGGCTGCGCACGCGGAGGGTGACCACGGCCTGGTCGGTGCCCTCGGAGCTGGTGCCGTTGCACCCGTACTTGCCGGGGTCGGCCTCCATGTTCAGGTTCTCGATGTGTAGCTCCGACCGGCCCTGCGAGGAACTCAAGAAGAACCTGCTCTGGGAGCCATTCACGATGACCTAGGGGGACCAAGGACAGGGTCTGAGCCCAGGACCCCGGGCCGGGCCCCTCACCCGGTCCCGAGGGCTGAGCCCGGGACCCCCCGCCTCCCTGGCTTCTCACCTGGTCCCCGGAGTCAGTTATCTTGTACCAGACCCAGTCGGTGACGGGCGGCAGGGACTCTGACTTGCAGGCCAGCACGGCCGTCTCCCCCTCGCTGACGTGTTCTGATGACTTCACAGCCTTCACTCTGGGGGGGCCTGACAGGAGGGTGAAGAGAGAGAGAGAGAGGAGCCTGGAACCGCAGGGCTCTCCCGCAGCACGAGGGCCTGTTCCCCTCCAGGGAGCAGGGGGCCAGGACTCTGGGATGTGCTGGGTGCTTCAGGCCAACAGCTTCTCCCGCCAGTCGGTGGCGCCCGGTGCCCCTGGCTGCAGGACTCACCGTGGAGCTGGATGTCGGCCCTGCCCGTGGGCTCGGGGAGGAAGACGCAGGAGTACTCCCCCCAGCGGTCGTCGGAGTCCACCCTGCAACCACAGCAGGCGGTGAGCGGGCCCGGCTCTGCAGGGCGCCTCCCAGGACCCAGGGCTCTCCAGGGGCCCAGCCACGGCCCAGTGGAAAAGTCAACCTGTCCCAGCCAAGTCTGAACCTCCACAAAACTCCTGGTGTCCCCGTATGGCCTCAGGGACAGAGCCGGGCTGGCAAGCCCCCCCTAGATGAGAGAACCAGCAAACAGGCCCCCTCTCCCTGACGACAAACCCGACACCTCTGGTCCCTGCTCTGCACCCCACACCCTGTGACTGTCTTCCCAGTGAGCCTGAAAACAAAAGGCTCTGTGCTCCCAGGGCCGTCCCAACTCCAATGATGACAAGGCTCTGGCCATGACAGCGTCTGGGGGCTGAGCAGGGCAGGCCTCAGTGTGGCGCCCTCTTGTGTCAGGAGCACAGAGCCCAGGAGGCCTGCATGTGTGCCCGGGACCTGGCGAGGGAGCAAAAGGGACGCCTGTCAGGGCTACTGGAGCCACCTGGCTCCCAAGGGCGCCCTCAGACCCCTCCCGGGGGTTTCCCTCTGGGGGTCCGAGTGGAGCTGGTCCCTAACTTCTGCCTGGATCGAGCCTGGAGACCAGTCTTTTGTTCTCACGGACCACAGGCCACTCGCGGCAAGAGAGCTGTGAGAAGGGGCACGCGGTGGCGTTCCGCGGTCCGGCACTCACTCGAAGTCCGTTTTCTGGCTGGGCAGCATGTCCTCCTTCAGCACCGTGCCCCCTTTCAGCCAGCGGTGCCCGGAGACCTCTGCGGAGCTGTCGTTCAAGGAGCAGGTGAGGAGTGTCTTTGAGCCAATGTTTTCTATGGAAGTGAAGACTGTGCCGGCTGCAAGTCCGGCGAGACGCAGTCAGCAGAGCGGAGGAGCACGGACGGCCGCGCTGCCTGCCTGACCCCCAGGAACCTGTGGCTCCCCACAGGAAGGCCTTGTTTTCACTCCCGAGAACACCGTGGCCCTGACACCCCGAAGACGGGAGGCCCAAAGGGAACTTCTGGTTGCGCCTCCGGGAAGAAAAGAGCCACAAGCGCCTGCTGAGGAGGCCCCTTCGGGAAGGCGCCCTTCGCCGGCAGCTGGCGGGCCCTGGTCTAAGGCGCTGGCAACCCAGCGGCCCGCCTGGTGATGTTCCTGCCCAGAGACACACGAGGCTGGGACCGAGGTGTGGGACAGACGAGGCACCGCTCACGTCCCTGAGCCAGGACCGAGGCTGGGACCGAGGTGTGGGGACAGATGAGGCACCACTCACGTCCCTGAGCCAGGACCAGGGCATCGGGCCCTTGGAGCAGCCCTAGCACAAACTGGAAATTCCTTTCTAAAAACGTAGCCGGCCGGCGCGGTGGCTCACACCTGTAATCCCGGCTCAGCACTTGGGAGGCTGAGGTGGGCGGATCACAAGGTTGGGAGTTTAAGACTAGCCTGGCCAACATGGTGAAACCCCATCTCTACTAAAAGTACAAAAAAATTAGCCGGGCGTGTTGGCTCATGCCTGTAATCACAGCTACTTGGGAGGCTGAAGCAGGAGAATCGCTTGAACCCAGGAGGTGGAGGTTGCACTGAGCCGATATCGTGCCACTGCACTCCACCTGGGCAAGTGAGCAAGAATCCGTCTCCAGGAATAAAAAAAAATAGCCACAGGCCAAGGCTCCCATGCCCTTCTCTAGGAGGCACCCAGGTGGCTCCACACCCCCCAACCCCAGGCTGACAGCACTCCAGCAATGCTGGGAGCACCCCAGTTCTTCCGCCAATCCCCAACCAAGCAAATCTCTTGGTTCTTGGTCAGTTTACAATATTCCCACTAGGAATTGAAATGTGAAAATCCCTTAGAACGAGACGCTGTGAAGGACACAGAAGGTTCTGAGACCTGCAAGCCTGGGCTGAGCTTGGAGGCCCCTCAGGCTTGCAGTACGGACGCTTAGGGAGGGAGCTGGGCAGGCGCCCAGGGGAACAGAAAGGAACGGCGGAACGGACGGCACGAGGAGGGTCGAGGGGAGGACGAGGACCCACCTGCTGGAGGGCAGAGCCCTGCCCTCCCCACGTCAGGCTGCCCAGCACTGGTGGTCAAGCGGTGAGCCCACCCTCTTCGGGTCCGGGCCCCTCTGCCCAGGTGGTGGGCCCGAAGGGGCACAGCGGGACGGAGAGGGGAGGAGGCGTCTGGGTTCTACGGAGCAGGAGCCGGGAGGCGAGCGGCACAGGAGGGAAAATGAAGGAGGCGGGGAGGGAGGTGCCCGCCACTCACGTTCCAGGACTAGCACGACTGCCTGGGCGCGGACCCACTTGACCCTGGGCGCCCGGGTCAGGTGGTTGCGGTCTGGGTCGTTGCTGGCCCGGCACTCATAGGTGCCCGTGTCCTCCTCTGCAAGCGTGTCAATGGAGATGGTGCTGGCCGCGTGCTGGTGGTAGGTGGCGTGGATGTGGACGCGGTCCAGCCGGGCGCCGTCCCAGAGCTGGGAGCAGGTGTCATTGGGACCGTGCCCTTCAAACCACCACTGGATCTCGGGCACCGGGTTGCCCACGGCCTCGCAGTGCAGTTCCACACTGCCCCCCACCCACCTCTGCTGGGACAGCGGCGCCTGGACGAAGCCGGCTGCGGGGAGAGCGCGGGGGCCTTGTTAGTGCCCGGGGTACTCGGGAGGGCAGCCCCTGGGAAAGGCCTTGCCACAGGACTCCCGGCCAGGACGGGTGGGGAAGCCACTTCCTTTCAGCGTGTGGGGGGAGTGATGGGGCCCAGCTGGAAAGAGCATGGCACAGGAAAGACTGGGAGGGCCACCGTGGCCGTCCAGTCCACTCCTACCTCATGGCAGCCACGGCGGCTTCTGAGGGCACAACTGTGGGACCACACGCGGTTTCAAAACACAAAACACATGAAACTGTGCAGAACAGCCAGGAGTCCTGAGCCCCGAGGGCTGCCCGGAGCTCGGCTCCCAAGGGCAGCGTCCTCTGCCTTCTGCCCAACAGCCCCACCCCAGAGACCTGCTGAGCTGCTGAGAAAAACAAACCCCAAAGCCAAAGGGGCAGGCGGCCTCTGTCCAGGACCCCAGCCCGGCTCCTTCAGGATGGCCCGTGGGTGGAAAGCTGGTGTCCTCAGCAATCTCTGAGGGCGGTGACCCAGAGACGGGGCTTTGGGAAGCTGGGAGCCAGGCAGGGCTTCAGGGCCCCTCACCTCTGGCCACCTGCCACCCCTTCCTTCGAAATGCAAGGGAAGGCCCCCAGAGCCACAAAGGAGCACGAGGGAATCCACACAGACCCTCACACTGTGCCCGGCACCTGCCTGCCAGGAACAGCCCAGCCCAGCCCAGGGGGAAGCATGGGGAGTGCCTCCTCGCCCCGGGACCTTGCAGCCCCTCCCCACGGCACCCTCTGAGGTCAGGCTCCCCAGGCACCGCCACAACACACACGTATATGAGAACACACATCTGCAGACACACGCGCCACAACACGTACACGTGTACACGCAGGCTCACGGGCCCGAGGCCACGTGGCAGTGCACAGGTCACAGGCGCCAATGCCACGGGTGGGACAGCAGCCCCTGAAGGTGGGACAGCAGATGTTCACACCTGACCACCTGAGGTGAACTCCAGGCAGTTAACAAGTCCTGGCGGTGCCATTTTCTTTTTCTTCTTCTTTTTTTTTTTTTTTGGACAGTCTCCCTCTGTTGCCAGGCTGGAGTGCAGCGGCACAATCTCAGCTCACCACAACCTCTGACTCTTGGGTTCAAGCAATTCTCCTGCCTCAGCCTCCCGACTCCTGAGTAGCTGGGATTACAGGCGCCTGCCACCGCACTCAGCTAACGTTTTGTATTTTTAGTAGAGACAGGGTTTCAGCATCTTGGCCAGGCTGGTATTGAACTCCTGACCTCGTGATCCACCCTCCTGGGCCTCCCAAAGTGCTGGGATTACAGGCGTGAGCCACCGCGCCTGGCTGGCAGTGCCATTTTCACAGGGATCTCCTCCTGGTAACCTACATTTCTTGGGAGTTAAGATTTCCCAGACTGCAAAACCAGCAGCTACATGCAGAGCTGGGCGAGGTGAGTCAGGGCAGGAAGCACAGCCAGAGGCGGCCCAGCTGGCAAGCTCCTTCCTGCCCTGCAGCAGCCCCTCTCCTCATCCTCAGCCCTGCAGGGCTGTGCTCCACATCCTCCTCACCCAGGGCTGCTAGAAGAGGTCTGGCCCCTGAGTCAGCACACCCCACCGCCAGGCAGGGCAGGGCACTCAGGGCAGAAGAGGACCAGGCGGGGGCCCCACCCACCTTCCCGGGAGTCCCGGGCTCCCAGGGACCATCTGCACCGGTCACAGTGCTACCGCTGAGTCCGCCACCTTCCCAGCGGGCAGCATCCCTCCCAAAGGGACCAAAAGGCTTTGGACAGAACGACCCTGTGGCCCCTCCAGATGCTGATGGCGTTTGTGTCTGTACTGAAATGTCACTGGGGTGGGCTGTCTGGAAGAGGCTCCTCGGGGGCAATGAGAGCCCCCCACCCCACAGGCAACCCCATCTCGCTGGCCGCACCAGGAGCCTCCGCCCATGAGCACCAGGAGGACGGGCAGCGCCTGACACTCGGCCACAGCCCCAGAAAGGTTACAATTCGATTCTGGCCATATGAGCTGCAACCCATGTTCTCAAGTAAAGTCACCTTCATCTAAAAACAGCCAACGCCTCCTTGCCCACTCGGCAGCCAGGCCAGGGCTCAGGGCCAGGCAGGCCGCGTGGTATTTGTACACAAGCAGCCCTGCAGGATAAGGCTGCCCACCCCCACCCACCCCCACCCGCCCTCCTCCCCACCCACTGCAGTGCTCACACAGGAGCCAGCGAAAACAGCTCTGGGAAACGGCCTCAGGCACCTCCCCTACCCGCCCCCACCAGCCGCAGCCAGGCACTCCCACTCCTCTCATCTGAAGCTCAGGGATGAAGCCCTCCGCCCGCCCTCGGGACCCAGCTAGCACACCAGCCCTCCCGTCCCTGACAAGCCCACAGGAGACGACGGGGACGGCCAGCCTTGGGCACTCGCCACACCCAGCCGTGCCCCACCAACCCACAGACGCCCCCGAAGCAAGTTTCAGGAGAGGCAAACACAGTCCCGAATTCACAGAGCAAACAGCAGTGTCCACCCCACACAGGACAAGGCTGCGTGCCCAAACCTGCTGGTCTTCACAAGTCTGTCCCCAGCAAAATTGGGGTTAAAAGCACAAACATGCTCCACAGACATGGACCCACTTCTCACCCCCCACTCCACACACACACACACACACACACACATACACACAGACCCACTTCTCACCACACACACACACATACACACACACA
>NC_045454.1:52374453-52383472 GCF_002776525.5 Piliocolobus tephrosceles
ACACACACACACACACACAGACACACTTCTCACCACACACACACATACACACACACACACACACACACACCCACACCCATAGACCCACTTCTCACCACACACACACACACAGACCCACTTCTCACCACACACGCATGCACGCACACACGGCTACACGGCAGCGCTGCCAGCACTGCGGACTCCACCTGCTTCCCAGGCTGCAAGCAGCTCTGGCCAGTAAACTCCGGGCTAAGCTTTCCGCTGAGGAGAAACCCTTCTCAGTCTCCTGCACAAGAGGAACAAAACTGTGACCCACACTACCCAGCAGGGATGGACCAAAGGTCTTTACCCACTTGGCTGTCCAAATTAGCTCAACGTGGGAACCTCATGCTGTGCTTGAAACCCAGTCAAGCCTGGCTGGCTCCCACCACGGAGGCTGTTTCCACAGGGCTGAGGCGGTGGCTTATCTTACGTATTCACCTCGCCCGTGGGCTCCTATCTGTGTCTCCCCAGAGAGCTGGTCGCAGTGCTGGGGCCAGGTCCTTGCCCAGGAGACATTCGATAAAAGGCCACTTTGGTTACCAGGAAGACGAAATCTCAGACGTGGGTCAGGAGTGAGCTGGCAAAGCCTCTGGAAGAAGGAGCTCCCTCCCCAGCCTCTGCCCAAGGCCCCCTGTGGCTCAGTGCCCAGGAGAGAGGCTCCAAGCCCTTGCTCTTGACCCTTCAGGAGCCCAGACCCTCCGGCTCTACACCTTGTTCCCAACACATCGGTCACCATAATTTTTTTTTTGTCTGAGACGGAGTCTCGCTCTGTCGCCCAGGCTGGAGTGCAGTGGCGCCATCTCGGCTCACTGCAAGCTCCGCCTCCCCGGTTCACGCCATTCTCCTGCCTCAGCCTCCCTAGAAGGTGGGACTACAGGCGCCCGCCACCACGCCCAGTTAATTTTTTATATTTTTAGTAGAGGCGGGGTTTCACCATGTTAGCCAGGAGGGTCGCGATCTCCTGACCTCGTGTTCCGCCTGCCTCGGCCTCCCAAAGTGCCGGGATTACAGGCGTGAGACACCGCGCCCAGCCTCTTATTTTTATTTTTATTTTTTAAGACACAGTAGTCTCCCTCTGTTACCCAGGCTGGAGTGCAGTGGCCCAATATCAGCTCACTGCAACCTTCACCTCCTGGGTTCAAGCGATTATCTTGCCTCAGCTTCCTGGGTGGCTGGGATTACAGGCGTGCGCCACCCCGCCCAGCTAATTTGTGTGTTTTTAGTAGAGATGGGGTGTCACTATGTTGGCCAGGCTGGTCTTGAACTCCTGACCTCAGGTGATCCACCCACCTCAGCCTCCCAAAGTGCTGGGATTACTTTACAGGTGTGAGCCACCACGCCCAACCTCACTATAAATCTTTAACCCAGAACCAAACGGGGGTCTCAATAAAGGAAGAAATTTTCTATCAAGCAAGAAAGGCTGTCATGTTTTTTTCCCGGAAAAACACACCTCAATCCATTTCCCAAACGCACTCTCCAAATCACGTCTGCCCACCCCCACACGGCCCCTCCTAAGACAGCACTGGAAACCTAATGCCTGGTCAGAGTCTACTAAAAACGACTTTCTCACTGTTTCCTGCGCTGAATGGGGTGGCCAAGGCCCCTCACTGTGACCTTGGAACCTCCACTCCCCACAGGGCTGTTTCCTCGCCTGTAGAGGAGGAGGGGCGTTCAAAGACCACCACATTCTGTGTCCTGAAGCAAGGCAGAATCAGAGAGAAGGCTGGCGCCACTCGAGGGAGATTCTGCCTTCCCTTCCAGGCAGGGCGCCTCGAGGGAGCCTGCGAGGGCTTAAGAGTCTGTGAGAACACCCGGGGGCAGGTGCACACCCGAGGCAAGACGCCAGGGCTAAATCCCGTGAAGAACGGTAATCCCTTCCCGATCCGGAGGGCTGACCCACTCACAGCCTCCGTGTGCGCCTGGAGGACAAAAGCCCTTTTTCCAGAAGAGAGCGCCAAGAGGATCGCTCCAGGCAGCACGGGCGCTGGCGGGGGCCCCAGAGACCCTCAGGGTAGAGTCTCTGACCCTAACACGCGCAGGCAGGGTGGGCCCGTCTCCAGGCTCCACCCTCAGGCCGTTTTCCCCGGACCTGCGGAGTCCAGGCCCAGCAGGACAGGTTGGGCAGGCACCAGTCCAGTCCCTGACCCCTGACTCCAGGCCAAAGGGGACGCTCACCCAGGCTATGGGTCTCCCTGCTCCCGGCCGGTGGGACGCGCGGGCGGGCCACCTCCAGCCGCCTTCGCGGACGCCCTCACCCAGGGATCAGGCGAGAGCCTCCACCTCTGCCGGGGAACCCCCAACCCCAGGCCACCGAAAAGCAGGACGCCCACCTCCCCCGACCAAGACCGGCCTGGCCAGGACCCCCTGGCTCCCGCCCCCAAGCAGGGGGCTTCACGCCCACACACACAGGGCGGGAAGAGCCTGGCAGGCAGCGCCGGGAGGGACCCCCAGGCCCCCTCAAACCCTGGGACTTCACCCCCAAGCTCCACGCTGGCGCGGGCAGCCCCCGGGGCCGGCCTCTCGCACCCCAGGCGGCCCCGCGCCGAGGCCCCACGCTCCCGTTGGCTTCCGGTCCGGACCGCAGCCACGGCCCGCGGCCTCCATTCCCGGCCCCTGCAGGACCGCACCCCCGCCCCCGGCCCACTCCTCACCAGCCCCGGAGGCTCCGTGGGCGCCCAGCAGCGCCAAACCCAGCAGCACGAACATCGTAGCCGCCATGACGTCTCCTCCTCGCAGGCCCCACAGCCGCCAACCGCCGCCGGCGCCGCCCGCGGCCGCTATAAAAACCGGCGGGGGCGCGGACCGGGCGCGCGCACGCACAGCGTCATCGCGGGGGCGGGGCGCGCGGGGGGGCACGCCGGTCATCCCGCCTGCGCATGCGCGCACACGCACGCACGAACGCGCCGGCTCCCGCTACGGAAGCCGGGCGGCGGCGCACGTGACGCGGCGTTGCCAGGAAACAGGAGCGCGGCCTGCGGGTTTCTTCCTCCTGCTTTCAAAGTTGGAATGAGCGCGGAGCGGTGCGGCCGACGGGGTCGAAGCTTCGTTCGAAGTGTATCACCCAGATTTTAACAGAGTGAAACACAGGCCGGCCGCTGTGGCTCACGTCTGCAATCCCAGCGCCTGGGAGGCCCAGGCGGGAGGATCGCTTGAGCCTGGGAGCTCGAGACCACACGCGGCAACATGGCGAGACCCACCTCTCTGCCTTTAAAAATGTATATTTCTATGTGAACAGATTAATAAATTAGGCCGGAGGAAGCGACCTCCTCCGCCCCAAATAAAAATACTTAAAAGGCACTCGACTCTGGATCTCAGAAAATGAATAATTTCTCAGTATAAACGTCCTGTTCGCCATTTGGTTGGGAAAACTGAGTTCCTCTTAAGAAACTCAACTTCCAGGTCAAAAGTTGTAAATCAACCCTACCCCCTTCTTCCCCGCTCCCCTTCTTCTTCTCTCGCAGGGGGCGCGTTTATCCTATTTTTAAAAAGTTTTGAGTGTTAGCCAACCGGGGTCCGCTTAGATGGGGGCGCCCGACCCCGGCCGGTAGGGGAAGGACAGAGGACGGGGAAGGACCCCGTCCTGCCTTTGTTGCGTGTGCTCCGGCGGCTGCACCCCACGCAGGCGGCCCCCTCTGCACAAGTAAAGGGGTCTCCCCGAGACGTTCCCGAAGTGCTGGTTTCTCTCTGCGGGACCGGCTCGCCGCCCCCAAACTTCCCATTTGGATCCCATTCTCTTTCGGGAGAGGCTGGCGGTCACCTTTTTGGGGAGACGCGTCCCACTGCTTCCTTGGGGCGGCCTCAGGAGCGGAGGATCGGGTCCGCCCGAGGTGACGAGTGAACCCGGACTCTCAGCAACGCGGGTGGGAAAGACCCGGGAAGTTCCGCAGCGGCCAAGGTGAGACAAGGCAATATTGGGGCGACCGAGGTGGGGGGTGAGAAAAGTCAACATTGGGGCGACAGAGGTGGGGGGGTGAGAAAAGTCCCTTCCCACTCACCCCCCCGCCCCCTCCCCCCCCCCCCCCCCCCCCCCCCCCCCCCCTCCCCAAACCAAACACTCAGCCCCTCCCCCAAACATCCCTCCGTCCCTTCTCCGCTAGAACCCTGCCACCCGCACCTTGCCCCCCACATCCCCGCTGGACAGCCACTGGAACATGCCTCTTCCTCAGGAAAGATCCACCGGGTAGTAGAACAATGCCAAAGGGATATTCGAAACTTTCGACCAGACGCCCTGGTTCACGCCTGTAATCCCAGCACTTTGGGAGGCAGAGGCGGGTGGATCACGAGGCCAGGAGTTCAGGACCAGCCTCGCCAAGATGGTGAAACCCCGTCTCTAGTAAAACTACGAAAATTAGCCGGGCTTGGTGGTGGGCGCCTGTAATTCCAGCTACTCAGGAGGCTAAGTCAGAGAATTGCTTGAACCCGGGATGCTGAGGTTGCAGTGAGCTGAGGTTGCACCACTGCACTGCAGCCTGGGGGACACAGCGAGACTCCGTCTCAAAAAAAAACCCAGAAAACTTTCCTTTTCCCTCCACCTCAAAAAGCCTGCCCCAGCCCTTTTTTCCTTAGGGGAAGGACCACCGGGAGGAAGGGATATTGGCTTGGTAAACGCCCCTTTAACCAGTTCAGAAGTTAGAAATCTAAAAAAAGAACTCACACCACTGTCAGATAACCCTTTTGGAGTCCCGGATCAAACTGACCAATTTCTGGGGCCACAGCTGTACGCTTGGGCTGAATAAATGTCTCTCCTCGGTACTCTCATCTAAGGAGAAGAGAGAACCATGATTCGCAGGTCGCTGTGTGTCAGAATGTCCTTGCAGCGGAGCATAAATTCCCGCCCCAGAACCCTCGGTGGGATGACAACATGGCCCACCTAGAAACCACGAGCGATCTTGGAGATGATCATTAAAAGGATTCGGGAATCAGATCCGCGAACCCAAAATACTTCCCGAACATTTGACATACAACAAGGGAAACATGAAGGGCCTGTGGAGACTTTTTTTTTTTTTTTTTTGAGACAGTCTTGCTCTGTTGCCCAGGCTGGAGTGCAGTGTCGCGATCTCGGCTCAGTGCAACCTCCGCCTCCTGGGTTCAAGCGATTTTCCTGCCTCAGCCTCCCGAGTAGCTGGGATTACAGGAGCCTGCCACCACGCCCAGCTGATTTTTTGTATTTTAGTGGAGACAGGGTTTCATCATGTTGGCCAAGATGGTCTCGATCTCCTGACCTCGTAATCCGCCCACCTCAGCATCCCAAAGCGCTGGGATTACAGGTGTGAGCCACCACGCCCGGCCAGGCCCATGGAATTCTTAAACAGACTTAATAAACAGATAAGAATATATGCAGGTGACCGCTCACGCCTGGAATCCCAGCACTTTGGGAGGCCGAGGCGGGCAGGTCACAAGGTCAGGAGATCGAGACCATCCTGGCTAACATAGAGAAACACCCTCTCTACTAAAAATACAAAATTAGCCGGGCGTGGTGGCAGGCGCCTGTCATCCTAGCTATTCAGGAGGCTGAGGCAGGAGAATCTCTTGAACTCAGGAGGCAGAGGTTGCAGTGAGCTGAGATTGCGCCATTGCACTCCAGCCTGGGGGATGAGAGTGAGACTTTGTCTCAAAAAAAAAAAAAAAAAAAAAAATGGAATCCAGCCACTTTAGGACCCATATGGGATGGGCCATGGACTGTGATCCTGTCCGTTCCTACTGCTGTTAATGTTGCAGGAATTGTGCCTTCGATCCTCCACAGTCTGCTGAAACCAGCAGCCCCAGACATGTGAACCAGCCAGCAAGACCCAGACCATCCAAACCGGCTGATCCTACGACAGGACCCAGGTCCCAGTGACAGTGACCACAGCCCTGCTCTGGTCGCCACGGAAGCTAACTAGTCTACACACAGCCAAAGCTTCATCAAGGAGGTAAATGTAGTTAGAAATCTGAAGCACAGCCGGGCGCAGTGGCCCATGCCTGTAATCCCAGAACTTTGGGAGGCCAAGATGGGTGGATCACGAGGTCAGGAGATCAAGACCATCCTGGCTAACACGGTGAAACCCCGTCTCTACTAAAAATACAAAAACTAGCCGGGTGAGGTGGCGGGCGCCTGTAGTCCCAGCTACTTGGGAGACTGAGACAGGAGAATGGTGTAAACCTGGGAGGCGGAGCTTTCAGTGAGCCGAGATCCGGCCACTGCACCCCAGCCTGGGCGACAGAGCGAAATTCTGTCTCAAAAAAAAAAAAAAAAAAATCTGAAGCCCAGTAATTTTTCTTGTCATCTTAATTGTTTTCTATTAACCTGTCGCTTTGCTCCACCCCCTCCTCTGGGTAAACATCTCTTTTGTCTTTGCTAGGTGACAAACATGCTACTCTTTCCTTTGTTCTTGCTGCTCTCTCTATCCATGTTAGAAGGAGGGATATGCAGAGAGTTTAATTTAATTGTTGCTTAAAAATCGATGACAATGAGGAGGACGTCATGGAATTAATTGCGAGAATATGAGACTTAGCTCATGTGCCAGCCCAAACCTGGAAACCAAAATGATCTCCAGATTCCCTCCCTGGTGGTTGGTTTTCATCCCTCGGAGGATTTAAAACCTTAGTAGGAAGAGTTCTGGCCACACTGGGAGTCAGCCTCATCCCCTCTTGTCTCTTACCCCTCCTTGTCAAGAATATCCACAAAGCCAGAGAAGTTCGTGTGGACAGAGAGCGTACCACCCACCTAATCCCATAATCGCATGTCCACCCCTGCCAGGAAAAGAGCTACTTCCCCTTGTAGAACTAAATACAAAATAGTGATGCTTTCTATTAAACCTTATTTAGAAAAAGCATCAAAGGGGGGAATAAAGCGGAAATTAGGCCGGGCGTGGTGGCTCAAGCCTGTAATCCCAGCACTTTGGGAGGCTGAGATGGGCAGATCACGAGGTCAGGAGATCGAGACCATCCTGGCTAACACGGTGAAACCCCGTCTCTACTAAAAAAAATACAAAAAACTAGCTGGGCAAGGTGGCGGGCACCTGTAGTCCCAGCTACTCGGGAGACTGAGGCAGGAGAATGGCGGGAACCCGGGAGGCGGAGCTTGCACTGAGCCGAGATCTGGCCACTGCACTCCAGCCTGGGCGACAGACAGAGACTCCGTCTCAGAAAAAAAAAAAAAGTGGAAATTGAAGAAAGGGAAAATAACTTTTTTGTATAAAGCTGACTCTCCCCAAAGCCAGCAACAGGCAAGGCCCTGGCAAAGCCTTGATAACACTAACTAAAAAGCCAGAGCCCAAAGGAATCCAATCCAGAGACTCTCTCACCGTCCCCCAGTGCGAAGATAAGAGGAACCAGATTCGTCCTTCAGTCTTTCGCTCCCCATAAAATACTTGGCAAGTGTTGTAAGCTCTTGTTTTTTCTCAGCGCAACCGCAAGGTCACAAGCTCTGCTGAGGTTACGAAACCCGTCTGTACGACTCACTGCCTTTGTCCTGCAGAATGTACAGAGTAAACTCGCTTTCCTGCCCTACAAGTTTCGCACTGCTGCACGCTTGAAAGTCAAGCCCTGTCTTTGTTCCATGCTCAGTCTTCAGATGCAAATCCACTGAGCTGGTGGCCACCTTCATAAAATCCTCCTGTTTCACCCATCACTCTCTCCCATGTCCTGATTCCTGCAACAAAACCACCCACCCTGTTCCCAGTCCGTCGACCCTTGTCAGTAGAATCGCACACAGCCCTCAATGGTTCTCGGTGATAGATTTAAAGGATGCATTTTGGGCTTGCCCTTCAGTGGAGGACAGCTGGGACATGTTTGCCTTTGCGTGGGAAGACCCTCACTCTGGTGTAAAACAGCAGTACCGATGGACAGTCTTGCCTCAAGGGTTTCCAGAGTCCCTAAATCTATATGGTCAGATTTTAGAACAGGTCCTAGGAAACTTCTCCCTGCTGGCCAGGCCCAGTGGCTCACACCTGTAATCCCAGCACTTTGGGAGGCCAAGGCGGGTGGATCATGAGGTCAGGAGTTCAAGACCACCCTGGCCAACAATGTTGAAACCCCATCTCTACTAAAAATACAAAAATTAGCCGGGCGTGGTGGCATGCACCTGTAATCCCAGCTACTTGGGAGGCTGAGGCAGGAGAATTGCTCGAACCCAGGAGGCAGAGGTTGCAGCGAGCCTTGATCGCGCTACTGCACTCCAGCCTGGGCAACAGAGCAAGACTCCGTCAGGGAGGGAGGGAGGGATATAGGAGCTCAGGAGAGCCCAGGAGAGCCCAGAGGGAAAGTGGGTACTACTGGATGGAAGGGAAATACAGTCTAAACCCCTCATGAGGGAAATACTGTCACAGCTTCAAGGAGCTCACTGGGATCCTCAGGCTAAGTGCAGTGTCCCCTCCAAGTCTGTGGGCGTGTGGGGATATACACCCCTCCAAGTCTGTGGGTGTTTGGGGATACAGACCCTCGGAGCCACCGGGCACGGTGGCTCACACCTGTAATCCCAGCACATTGGGAGGCCACGGCAGGCAGATCACGAGGTCAGAAGACGGAGACCATCCTGGCTAACACAGTGAAACCCCGTCTCTACTAAAAATACAAAAAATTAGCCGGGCATGTTGGCACATGAAGTGCCAGCTACTCAGGAAGCTGAGGCAGGAGAATGGCGTGAACCCAGGAGGCGGAGCTTGCGGTGAGCCGAGATCCGGCCACTGCACCCCAGCCTGGGCGACAGAGCAAGACTCCGTCTGAAGAAGAAAAAAAAAAAAAAGAAAATAGTCACAAACCTTTTGGAAGGCCGAAAGGTCCCACAGCTTGTAATAATTGAACAGGCTGAAGGCAGCCAGTTCTTACCTTAGAGCTTTAGGTCATCCGGTAAATACAAGGGATGACAGAGGCTTCCCCATTAAGTCTGTCTACCCCACCTCCATTAACTAACCTTGGAGCCCCACGGCCCTCTTCCGGGGAGGTTGACCAAAAATGTTGCCCCTAACGGTATTTACCTTAAACCGTGGTACCTGAGCTTTAATCTTTTCCTTTCTTT
>NC_045454.1:52398472-52406539 GCF_002776525.5 Piliocolobus tephrosceles
TTTTTGTATTTTTTTTTTGTATTTTTAGTAGAGACGGGGTTTCACCTTGTTAGCCAGGATGGTCTTGGATCTCCTCACCTCGTGATCTGCCCGTCTCGGCCTCCCAAAGTGTTGGGATTACAGGCATGAGCCACCAGGCTCGGCCATGAATAAACAATTAAAAAACCCAAACACGCTGGGCGCGGTGGCTCATGCCTGTAATCCCAGCACTTTGGGAGACCAAAGCAGGCAGATCAGAAGGTCAGGAGTTCAAGACCAGCCTGGCCAATGTGGTGAAACCCTGTCTCTACTAAACATACAAAAATTAGCTGGGTGAGGTGGTGGGAGTCTGTAATCCCAGCTACTTGGGAGGCTGAGGCAGGAGAATCCCTTGAACCCGGGAGGTGGAGGTTGCAGTGAGCTGAGATCGTTCCACTGCACTCCAGCCTGGGCAACAGAGCGAGATTCCATGTCAAAAAAAAAAAAAATTAAAAAAAAAAAAAGAACCCAAACAGGCCCATCTCTGGGGTTAGAGAGTGGACTTGGGCACCTGGCTGGGGAGGGGCTCTGGGGCAGGGGCTCGTGTCTGGACGCAGGCGCCGGGAACAGGGGCGTGCCCGGTTTGTGAGTCACCTGGCCATTCACTGGTTATCTGGGAACCTTCACTGCCGATGACGCCAAAAGAAGTTAAAGAGTAGGCCGGGCGCAGTGGTTCACACCTGTAATCCTTCAGGAGGATTGCTGGAGCCCAGGAGTCTCTAAAAAAATAACATAAAAAAAATTTAAAAAGTTAAAGATTAAAAATGCACTTGCGTCTCCCCGAAAAACAGACTCCAGTCCAATCGTGAGAAAAACACGAGATGGCTGACGGGTGTGGGTGCCCAGACCCGTAATCTACATAAATCCTGACCCGCTGGCCTCCGGACGTGGAATTCTGAGAGACGGTGGGAGCCTGGAGCCACCGAGGAGAGGCTGCGGCCAAAAGCCAGGTTCTGTCCTGGGTGAGACCCTGCGCAGGAAGAGACATTAGGAGAAACTGAGGAAATCCCAGCCAAGAGTGGGCCTTAGGAGTTAATAATCACGCATCCGAGTTCATCCGCCGTGACTCCCACTGACTGGAGGGGGGAGCGGCCGGGAGCCCGGAGACGGCGACACGGGGGGGTCCTGTGGATGTCGGGACCCCAGGCCACCTCCACACATCTCCTGCAGACCGAAAATGGTTCTAAATATTAAGTCTATTGGCCGGGCGCGGTGGCTCAAGCCTGTAATCCCAGCACTTTGGGAGGCCGAGACGGGGGGATCACGAGGTCAGGAGATCGAGACCATCCTGGCTAACACGGTGAAACCCCGTCTCTACTAAGGTTTCTACTAAAAAAGATACAAAAAACTAGCTGGGCGAGGTGGCGGGCGCCTGTAGTCCCAGCTACTCAGGAGGCTGAGGCAGGAGAATGGCATAAACCCGGGAGGCGGAGCTTGCAGTGAGCTGAGATCCGGCCACTGCACTCCAGCCTGGGCAACAGAGCGAGACTCCGTCTCAAAAAAAAAAAATTAAGTCTATTAAAACATTAACGCAGCTGGGCATGGTGGCTCCTACCTGTAATCTGAGCACTTTGGGAGGCTGAGGCGGGTGGATCATTTGAGGTCAGTTTGAGACCAGCCTGGCCAACATGGTGAAACCGCGTCCCTAGTAAAAATCCAAAAAAATTAGCTGGGCGTGGTGGTGGACCCCTATGATCCCAGCTACTTGGGAGGCTGAGGCAGGAGAATCACTTGAAACCGGGAGGTGGAGGTTGCGGTGAGATTGCACCACTGCACTCCAGCCTGGGCGACAGAGAACTATCTACAAATAAAACAAAATTAAAAAACAATAAACAAAAAAACATTAACGAGCTGGGCACAGCGGCTCATGCCTGTAATCCCAGCACTCTGGGAGGGCGAAGCGAGCAGATTGCCTGAGGTCAGCTATTCCAGACCAGCCTGGTCAACACGGTGAAACCTGTGTTTCTATTAAAGTCTCTACTAAAAATACAAACAAAGCTAGCTGGGCGTGGTGGTGCGTATCTGTGAACCCAGCTACTCAGGTGGCTGAGACACAAGAATCGCTTGAACCCAAGACGTGGAGGTTGCAGTGAGCTGAGATTACTGGAAGAACCACGTGCATCCTTGCACTGAGCCGGGATCACGCTACTGCACTCCAGCCTGGGCCCCAGAGCCAGACTCCTTCTCAAAACAAAACAAAACAAAAAAAAGCTTTTGCACAACCAAAGGAAACAAAAGCAAGCACTGGCCCTTTCATCTGCAAATGCCACTCTGGGTATTTGGGTTACAGATGGAGGAGAAGGGGAGGCACCAAGGCAGGCGTCCACTGGGTCCCCTGGGTGGGAAACAAGGTCGGGCCGCCTCCCACACACTCCTCCTTCCACACTGCATTTGCACAAAAGGTGCAAAAAGTCAACAAAAGCCACGACCTCGAAGGGGTTCCAGGGATCCCCCTGCGCGCCTGTGTGCTGCAGCCCGTGGGAGGGGTTCGAGGCTCACCTGTGTGTTTACACTGTCACCACACAGCACGGCACCTACCTGGCTCTGCCCAGGCCTCTGTGTGTTCCAAAGTGCAAGACAGAGATGGAGGGAGGGCGGGAAAGAGGGAGGGAGGGAAAGGAGGGCGGAGGGAGGGGAGGGGAAGACAGTACAGGAGGGAGCCCTGCCTCAGCTGGCATGCGCACAGGCAGGTGTTGGGGGAGTCGCCTTGCCCACCCGCGCTGGGCTCAAACACAGGAGGGACCCTGGATGCAGTAAACTCCACAGTCGTGCTGTATGTCCGACTCCACTGTGTTTGAAAGTGTTTGAGGCCGGGCACGGTGGCTCACGCCTGTCATCCCAGCACTTTGGGAGGCCGAAGTGGGCGGATCACGAGGTCAGGGGTTTGAGACCAGCCTGGCCAACATGGTGAAACCCGCTCTCTACTAAAGATACAAAAAATTAGCCTGGCGTGGTAGCAGGTGCCTGCAATCCCAGCTACTCAGGAGGCTGAGGCAGGAGAATCGCTTGAACCCCGGGAACGGAGGCTGCAGTCAGCCGAGATCACGCTATGGCACTCCAGCCTGGGTGACAGAGCGAGACGCCATCTCCAAGAAAGGAAGAGAGAAGGGAAGTGTTGGTAGTGAAATTAAAAGATTCTGCAGGAAAACAGCGCGGCGCTGAAACACAGAGTCACTGCACAGCCCGAGATTCCACCCCCACGGGTCTAATCTGGAGGGAGGAAGGAGGTGTAGGTCCTCACGAAAACGCACAGGCAGCTCCCAGCAAAGCTTCGCACCGACGGATGCAGACGAAGCTGCCCCAATGTGCACCCACAAACGCAGCGAGGCCCCCCACAAGCTGGAGCTCGAGCCCCGGGAGCAGGAGCCCGGCTCGGACCCAGGTCACTGCGTGGTGGTGCCGCTTGAGGGAGACGCCACAGGACGCACGGCATGTTCCGGTTTCCATGAAATCTCAGCACAGGCCCATCCAGAGACAGGACCGGGACATGTGGGCACCGGGGCTGGGGAGGGGACGGGGAGCGACGGCTGATGGGGACGAGCCTCCTTTTGGGGAGCTGGGATGACAGGATGGGGTCTTCTTTTGGGGTGTTTGAGATAAAAATGGGGACAGAGCCTCTTTTTGGGGTGCTGGAATGACAATGGGGGTGGGGCTTCCTTTTGGGGTGCTGGGATGACAGTGGAGACAGGCCTTCTTTTGGGGTGCTGCAATCACAGTAGAGACAGGCTGGTTTTCAGGGTGCTGGGGTGACAGTGGGGACAGGGCCTCTTTTTGGGGTGCTGGGATGACAATGGGGATGCGGCCTGTTTTCAGGGTGCTGGGTGACAGTAGAGATGGGCCTGTTTTCGGGGTGCTGGGATGACACATCACGGTGTTGGGTGCCCAGCTCTGTGAAGGTGCTAAAGGCCCCTGAACCGCAGTTTGCAGGGAGAGTCCTTTGCTCTGTGAGTCGTACCTTGATGAAGCTGTTACTAAAAAAGAAGACCCCGCGACGCTGTTCAAGGCCCAGCCCCAGGAGCGGCAGGGAGTGGGGAGGACAGGGGCAACCCTGCTGGCCTGCAGACCTGGCGGCCGCTGCCGTCCTGGCCAACGCCGCCCCCTCCTGGAAGAAGCCTTGGGAGTCACAACCTCCCTTTTTAAAGCAGGGGAGGGCCGGGCGCGCTCGCCTGTCATCCCAGCACTTTGGGAGGGCGAGGCGGGCGGATCACGAGGTCAGGAGTTCGAGACCAGCCTCGTCAACAAGGTGAAACCCCGTCTCTACTAAAAATACAAAAAACTAGCCGGGCGAGGTGGCGGGCGCCTGTAGTCCCAGCTATTCCGGAGGCTGAGGCAGGAGAATGGCGTGAACCCGGGAGGCGGAGCTTGCAGTGAGCTGAGATCCGGCCACTGGACTCCAGCCTGGGTGACAGAGCGAGACTCAGTCTCAAAAAAAAAGAAAAAAAGAAAAAAAAAACAAAAAACAAAAATCAGCCGGGCGTGGTGGCGGGCACCTGTAGTCCCAGCTACTCGGGAGGCTGAAGCAGGAGAATGGCGTGAACCTGGGAGGTGGAGATTGCAGTGAGCTGAGATTGCGCCACCGCACTCCAGCCTGGGCGACAGAGCGAGACTCTATCTCGAAATAATAGTAATAGTAAACCCCTGGGGAAGTAGGTTTGTCAGAGGCCGCACAGCCAGCATGGACCGAGGTGGGCTGGGACTCAAGCTCTGAGCATTCCTTCATCATGATTTATTGGTCCCTCCCTGTCCCTCCCACCTGTCCTCACCCACCCCGCTGCACCCCTGGAGGGGAAGGGTCCTGTGGAGAGAGCGAGGCAGTCCCCGTCACCCCAGGACATCAGGCCGGATCAGCCGGTGACCTTCCTGATCCAAGACACGTAAGGCGCCACGGCGGTGGCCACAGGGGGCCTGAAGACGTTGGTGCAGACCCTGGAGCTGAAGGACAGGACTCCGGCCAACAGCTGGTCTTTGCCACACACCAGGGGCCCACCCGAGTCACCCTGCGGGGATGACATACTGCAGCTCAGCGTCTGTGCCCGCCGAGGGGACCAGCGGAGCAGGGCTGGGCCTGTCATCCCCGGGCTCAAGGAGACACAGGGGCTGCCCCAGCGCACACGCGTCCCCTCCCACCTCCCACTGGCCCTGTGAACAGGGCTCCTTCTTCCCACCCGGATCATCCTTGCTGGAGCAGAGGTCCCAGCTTCGCCGCTTCCCGGCCGTGTGGCTTTGGGCGCGCTGCTAAACCTCCCTGAGCCTCAGTTTCTGCACCTGAGAAACGGGGCCCCCGCTAGTGGTCCCCGCCCCCCAGCCCCCGGCAGGAATCCCCAGGAACGGGAGAGCCAGGGGCCTGCCCGGGTGGCTGCCCTGGCCCCGGCCCACCCGCCAGCCTCGTTCCCCCAGCCCCACCCGGGCGCCCATCACCTTGCAGGGAGCCTGGTCCTTGGAGTCGGCCGCCAGGCAGACCGTGTGCGGGGAGAGGCTGCCGTTCCAGAAACGGCTGTTGTTACACATGCGGGTGTCCAGCACGTGGAGGTCCAGCTCCCGCAGCACCCGGGACAGGCGGCCGCCCTGCTGGGTCAGCCCCCAGCCGGCCATGCTGCACCGAGTCCCTGCGGACATTGCCTGGTGCTTACTGGGCAAGGCCAGGGGCCGGATGGTCCGGCTGGGCTTCACTTTCCCGTCCAGCTACAGTGACAGGAAGGGGCAGGTGAGCAGGGGGAGGGGGACGGCCGGGGTAGGGGGTGGCGGGGGGAGGGGGCGCGGCGGGGGGGGGAGGGGGCGGCAGCGAGGGAAGCGGGCAGCAGCAGGGGGAGGGGACAGCAGATGGGGAGGCGGCCGGGTGGTGGGGGGAGGCGGCCGGGTGGTGGGGGGAGGCGGCCGGGTGGGGGGAGGGGACGGCAGCAGGAGGCAAGGGGGCACCTGTGGGGGACAGTAGGGTGCTCAGTTCTCCCTGTCCCATCCCTGCACACCTGAAGCAGCGCGAGGTCGTTCTCCAGGGCAGGGGCCGGCTTGTAGTGAGGGTGCTGGATGGCCGCCTTGATGTGGAAAGTGAGACCGGGGTGGCTCAGGGCATGAAGCCCCAGCACTAGCCTCAGCTGGGCCGTCCTGGGGACAGACGGGATGAGGATGCTGCAGCCTGGCGCAGCGTGGACAACCTGCCACATACAATCCCAGCCCCCACTGTGCCAGTCGCCCACGGCCATCACTGGCCTTGGCTTGGCCAGTCCTTCCCTGTGTCTTCTCAACCCACCTCCTCCAGGAAGTCCTCCCTGCTCTCACCCCTACCCCAGACTTCTGCCTGGGCCTGGCCCCAGGCAAGGGCTGTGTGTCCAAAAATCCAACCCCAAGCCTACAGCTTCGCGAAAACCAGCCCTGGGAATTCCCTTCACTTGGAGCTCCAGGCTCAACCACAGTGATTTGTACAGGGGTTGACACCTGCCAATCCTCCTAAGTGTGCCCCCACTAGAGAGAGCCAAAACCTCTTTCCACGGGACTGAGGGGGTCAATCTTTGCCGCCTTGTGAGACAGGCTTCCTGGCAGGGCAGCAGAGCTGGGAGACAGATGGGCTCCAGAGTGCCTCCTGTGAGCACCTGGATCAAGCTACACCTGATGCTAGACCTCCTGCTAGACTTTGCAGTTACACAAGCCAGCAGCTCCCTTTTTGTTACTTTGACCATCTTGATCTGGGCTCTGTACGACTGGCCAGTCCTGAGGTAGGACAACTCCACCATGGGTCATTTAGCAGCTTCCTGATCCCCGGGAACCAGGTCGATTCCTGAGCCACTCTCGAAGTCCAGCTTCATCCTCCTGGCCACAGGTGGCAGACACCCCCCACCTGACCCTCCTTCCTCGGAGCAGAAGCCCCAGACGAAGTTGGGTCCATCAGTGGGTGAATGGACAGACACAATGCACTCCGTCCACATCAGAACTGTGGCTCAGCCATGAAAGCAGCCAGGCTCTGACGCAGGCTGCAGCGGGGAAGGAGCGTGCCCTGCCAGTGCCTCTCACAGGGAGTAAATCTCCAGGAGTCCGACAGCCGCAGGTCACTTAAATCTGCCTAGGCCGTCACCGGGAGGGGAGAGGGCTCCCACAATTGGCCTAAATCTACCAGAGCCCACCCCCTGCAGAGAATGGGGGCCGTCGGATGGATTCCGCGGACCTCTGGGGCGGGCAGGGCAGGGTACTCACCGCTCGACCAGGCAGTGGGCAGCTGTCAGCACCCACTTTGGGTGCACCAGGACCCCCCCACACAGGTGGGAGCTGCGTCTCTGCAGCGAGGCCATGTACGGGCGAGAGTGGGGGATTACCTCCCGGCCCCCGATGATCTGGGTCTCAAAGGAACTGCCTGCCAGGGTGGGGGACAAAGAGCCAGGTTGGGGCTACATGTTGCCCCAACACCTGCCACGACTGTCCTTGCCCAGCTCAGAGGCCCAGGACCCCAAGCAGATGTGCCATCCTAATGTTCCACATGGGGGCCGCCCTTCATCCCCCCCCCCCCCCCTCTACCCCCCTCATCATGTTCCCCCCGACCTTCTCAGGCCCCACTGGGCCCCACAGCCCATGCAAGTCCACAGCCAGAGGAGTCCTTCAAAACGCACATCAGGCTGGATGCGGGTGGCTCACGCCTGTGATCCCAGCACTTCGGGAGGCTGAGGAGTGAGGATCACTTGGGGCCAGGAGTTTGAGACCAGCCTGGGCAACACAGCAAGACCCAGTTTCTTTTTTTTTGTGATGGAGTCTCCCTGTTTTTTTTTTTTTTTTTTTGAGACGGAGTCTCGCTCTGTTGCCCAGGCTGGAGTGCAGTGGCCGGATCTCAGCTCACTGCAAGCTCCGCCTCCCGGGTTCACGCCATGCTTTTGCCTCAGCCTCCGGAGTAGCTGGGACTACAGGTGCCCGCCACCTCGCCCGGCTAGTTTTTTGTATTTTAGTAGAGACATGGTTTCACCGTGTTAGCCAGGGTGGTCTCGATCTCCTGACCTCGTGATCCGCCCGTCTCGGCCTCCCAAAGTGCTGGGATTACAGGCTTGAGCCACCGCACCCGGCCAAGACAGA
>NC_045454.1:52406639-52412861 GCF_002776525.5 Piliocolobus tephrosceles
TCCCAAAGTGCTGGGATTACAGGCTTGAGCCACCGCGCCCGGCCAAGACAGAGTCTCTCTTTATCGCCCAGGCTGGAGTGCAGTGGCCGGATCTCAGCTCACTGCAAGCTCCGCCTCTCGGGTTCCCGCCATTCTCCTGCCTCAGCCTCTGAGTAGCTGGGACTACAGGCGCCCGCCACCCCGGCTAATTTTTTGTATTTTTAGTAGAGATGGGGGTTTCACCGTGTTAGCCAGGCTGGTCTCGATCTCCTGACCTTGTGATCCACTTGCCTCGGCCTCCCAAAGTGCTGGAATTACAGGTGTGAGCCACCACGCCCGACCAAGATCCAGTTTCTAAAAAGGTTTTTTTTTTTTTTTTTGAGATGGAGTCTTACTCTCTCACCCATCTTGGCTCCATCTCGGCTTACTGCAAGTTCCGCCTCCCAGGTTCAAGCAATTCTCCTGCCTCAGCCTCCCGAGTAGTTGGGACTACAGGCGCCCACCACCACGCCTGGCTAATTTTTGTATTTTTGACAGAGACAGGCTTTCACCATGTTGGTCAGGCTGGTCTGGAACTCCTGACCTCGTGATCGACCCACCTAGGCCTCC
Source organism: Piliocolobus tephrosceles (assembly GCF_002776525.5). Classification (NCBI taxonomy): domain Eukaryota; kingdom Metazoa; phylum Chordata; class Mammalia; order Primates; family Cercopithecidae; genus Piliocolobus; species Piliocolobus tephrosceles. Next base: position 52,407,228 of record NC_045454.1, read on the forward strand.
CAAAGTGCTGGGATTATGGGTGTGAACCAATGCGCCTGGCCTTTTTTTTTTTTTTTTTTTGAGACGGAGTGTTGCTCTGTTGCCCAGGCTGGAGTGCAGGGGCGCGATCTCAGCTCACTGCAAGCTCCGCCTCCCGGGTTCAAGCGATTCTCCTGCCTCAGCCTCCCGAGTAGCTGGGATTACAGGAGCCCACCACCACGACCGGCTAATTTTTTTGTATTTTTAGTAGCGACGGGGTTTCACCATGTTGACCTGGCTGGCCTCAAACTCCTAACCTCAGGCGATCCACTTGCCTCGGCCTCCCAAAGTGCTGGGATTACAGGCGTGAGCCACCGCGCCTGGCAAGAAGTGTACTCTTTAAATAGGTAAATTGTATAGTGCATAAATGTTTTCCTAATAAAACTGTACAAAAACTATTTTAAAACAATCATGAATTTAAAAGGATCGACTTCATAATGTGATGTAAATCAGCCCAGAATCTTTCTCTGAATCCCATCATGCTTTGAAAATCCAGTCCCCGCTTGGGGGCCAGGTGCGGTGGCTCACGCCTATAATCCCAGCACTTTGGGAGGTCGAGGTGGGCAGATAGCCTGAGGTCGGGAGTTGGAGATCAGCCTGGCCAACGTGGAGAAACCCTGCCTGTACTAAAAATACAGAAATTAGCCGGGCATGGTGGCGGGCACCTGTAATCCCAGCTCCTCGGGAGGCTGAGGCAGGAGGATTGCTTGAGACCAGGAGGCGGAGGTTGCAGTGAGCAGAGATCACACCACTGCACTCCAGCCTGGGTGACAAAGAGCAAAACTCTGTCTAAAAAAAAAAAAAATCCACATGGCCCTGCAACCACCTTCTCCCTCCTCCCCTCTCCAGTCACACAGGCCCCTGCTGTGCCTGCAAGCTGCCCACACCCTGGGGCCTTTGCCCGTCCCACCCAGCTGGCTGCATGCCTTCCCCCCACCGGCTTCCTCCCTTGGTTTCTGCTGCAGCCCTCCACCTGCCCTCTCAGCCTCCTGATTCCTCTGCTCTGCTGGCCTCCTAGCACCAGCCCCTCCCAGAGACTGGCACACAGCCTCGTGCCTGGCCTCTCTCTCCCAGCCAGACAGGAGGGCAGGCCTAGAACAGCGTGAGCCCTGCAAATACAGATGGACACACGGAAAGAAGGGAGAAAGGAAGGAGGGACACAGGGAGGGAGGAAGGAGATGGAAGGAGGAAAGGTTGATGGATGGATGGGAGGAAGGAGAGAAAGAGGGAGGAAAGGAAGGAGAGAAGCATGATGGATGGACGGGTGGGTACATGGAAGGAAGGAGGGAGGGAAGATGATGAGTGGAGGGAGGGAGGGATGGATGGAAGGAGGAAGGTTGAAAGGAGGGATGGAGGGCCGGGCGCGGTGGCTCAAGCCTGTAATCCCAGCACTTTGGGAGGCCGAGACGGGCGGATCACGAGGTCAGGAGATCGAGACCATCCTGGCTAACACGGTGAAACCCCGTCTCTACTAAAAATACAAAAGCTAGCCGGGCGAGGTGGCGGGCGCCTGTAGTCTCAGCTACTCGGGAGGCTGAGGCAGGAGAATGGCGTAAACCCGGGAGGCGGAGCTTGCAGTGAGCTGAGATCCAGCCACTGCACTCCAGCCTGGATGACAGAGTAAGACTCCGCCTCAAAAAAAAAAAAAAAAAAAAGAAAGGAGGGATGGATGACGGATGGATGGGTGGGTGGAAGAATGGGAGGAGGGATGATGGAGGCGTGGACGGGTGGAAGGAAGGAAGGGGGATGAAAGGAGGGAAGGAGGATAGACCCGTGGGTGGAAGGAAAGAAGAATGGAAGGACGATGATGGCTGAGGCTGGATTCCCACCTCTGCCCACCTTCTTGGGTCCTCAGCTCATCAAAGAGCCCCTGTCACTCAGTCCAGCCGGAATGCAGGGGAGCCGGCACCCACCTCCCTCCTCCCTCACTGCTGGGCACCTAGTCCCAGGCAAGCCCTTGGTGGTCAGAGGCAGCCGACGGGGGTCGAGTGCCGGCTCTGCCCTCCCAGCTGGGTAGTCCTAGGTCAGTATCTCCTTCGCTGAGTCTCAGGTTCCTGCTCTGCACCTTGGGTGTGAGCGTGGCCCCTGCCTTCTGGGTGCTGCCGGGAGGATGGACGGGGGGAGCCAGTGGACACCGCATCCCCCGCACAGTCCCGGGACGTCCGCCCGAGGTGAAGCGTGAGGAGCTCGGGACGCCCCAGGCCTCAGTCCCCCTCCAAACAAGGATGAATCTCCGCTCTTACACCCAGGATGCCGGCGCCCAGGACCACCCCTCCCATCCAGGGATCCCCCTGAGAGCACTGGGCCTCAGTGTACCCCCTGAACTCTGGCTCCCACTCACCTACCAACAGGGCCCCCAGGGCCAGCACCAGCAGCGAAGACTCACAGGCCTCCATGCCGCTGTGGAGACCCAGTGTGGGTGCTGGCCCCGGCCCCGAGCCTCCCCACACGCGCTTCCTGTGGGGGAGACGACAGTCACAGCCCCGCCCACCGCTGCACACCCGAAACCCTCCACCCAGGAGCATTTTAGAAAGTGATTCTCAAAGAGGACTCGAGATGAAGCCACACTGCCATCATCGCACTTGAAAAAGTAACACCTTTTTTTTTTTTTTTTTTTTTTTTGAGACAGAGCCTTGCTCTGTCACCCGGGCTGGAGTGCAGTGGTGCGATCCCGGCTCACTACAAGCTCCGCCTCCCGGGTTCACGCCATTCTCCTGCCTCAGCCTCCCGAGTAGCTGGGATTACAGGCGCCCGCCACCTCGCCCGGCTAATTTTGTATTTTTAGAAGAGATGGGGTTTCTCCATGTTGGTCAGGCTGGTCTCAAACTCCTGACCTCAGGTGATCTACCCGCCTTGGCCTCCTGAAGTGCTGGGATTACAGGTGTGAGCCACTGTACCCGGCCACGATGTTCTGTCTCTGAATCAGATTCTAGGGACCTCCCAGGAGTGGAATCACACAGGATTTGTTGCGTTGGCATCTCTCCCTGAGCGTGACGTCCTCAAGGTGCATCCAGGCTGCGGCCTGTGTCAGAGCCTTGCTCCTTTCCGTGGCTGCCTCATATCCCATTGTGTGGATGGACCACGCTGTGTGTATGCATTCACCAGCGGACGGATATTTGGGCTATTCTAGTTTTTGGTTTTCATGAATAAAGATACTGGCCAGAGGCAGTGGCTCACACCTGTAATCCCAGCACTTTGGGGGACTGGGGCAGGAGGATCACTTGAGTCCAGGAGGTCGAGGCTGCAGTGAGCCGTAATTGTGCCGCTGCTCTCCGGTCTGGGTGACAGAGCAAGACCCTGTCTCAAAAATAAATTTACGCTGAGTGCGGTGTCTCACACCTGTAATCCCAGCACTCTGGGAGGCCAAGGCAGGTGGATCACCTGAGGTTGGGAGTTCAAGACCAGCCTGGCCAACTTGGAGAAACCCCGTCTCTACTAAAAATACAAAATTAGCCAGGCACGGTGGCGGGCGCCTGTAATCCCAGCTACTCGGGAGGCTGAGGCAGGAGAATCACTTGAACCCGGAAAGCGGAGGCCGCAGTGAGCCGAGACTGCGCCACCTCACTCCAGCCTGGGCGACAGAGTGCGACTCCTTCTCAAATAAAATAAATAATTTTAAAAATTAAATAAAAATAAAGGTGAGGTAGCTGGAAGAAATAGATCAGCAAAGGCTGCACTCACCTGCTGTGCCCCACAGTCTGGGGGCTCCCACTGGCAGGGCGAGGCCAGAGTGAGTTTAAGGAGCCCTGTGAGTCACGGCGAGGTCGGGGTGAGCCTGTGGGTCATGGCGAGGCCAGGGTGAGTTTAGGGAGCCTGTGGGTCACGGTCAGGCCGGGGTGAGCCTGTGGGTCACGGCGAGGCCGGGGTGAGTTTAGGGAGCCTGTGGGTCACAGAGCATGCTCATGTGTTCTACCTCATCCAATCCTAACAACCCAGGAGGCAGGTCCGTCCGCATCAGCATGGCCAGACTTAGCAACTAAAAATAGGGATGCCCAGTGAAATTTGAATTTCAAATAGACAACAGTTTTTTTTTTTTTTTTTGAGACGGAGTCTCGCTCTGTCGCCTGGGCTGGAATGCAGTGGCCGGATCTCAGCTCACTGCAAGCTCCGCCTCCCGGGTTTATGCCATTCTCCTGCCTCAGCCTCCGAGTAGCTGGGACTATGGGCGCCCGCCACCTTGCCTAGCTAGTGTTTTTTGTATTTTTTAGTAGAGACGGGGTTTCACTGTGTTAGCCAGGATGGTCTCGAACTCCTGACCTCGCGATCCGCCCGTCTCAGCCTCCCAAAGTGCTGGAATTACAGGCTTGAGCCACCGCGCCCGGCCTAACAAATAGTTTTTGAGTATAAGCTGCAAACATAGTGTGGATACACTTAAGAGTAAAAATGGTTAGGCTGGGCACGGTGGCTCATGCCTGTAACCCCAGCACTTTAGGAGGCTGAGGTGGGAGGATCACTGGAGCTATGATCACGCCACTGCACTCCAGCCTGGGCAACAGAGCAAAATCCCTTCTCAAAAAAAAAATTGTGAAACCAGGTGGGGTTTCATATATATATATATACACACACACACACATATATATATATATATATGAAATCCCACCTGGTTTCATATATATATGTATGTGTGTGTGTGGGGCGGGGGGGCCAGGTGTGGTGGCTCACTCCTGTAATCCCAGCACTCTGGGAGGCCAAGGCAGGTGGATCACCTGAGGTCAGGAGTTCGAGACCAGCCTGGCCAACATGGTGAAACCCTGTCTCTATTAAAAATACAAAAATCAGCCGGGCGTGGTGGCAGACGCCTCTAGTCCCAGCTACTCGGGAGGCTGAGGCAGGAGAATCACTTGAACCCAGGAGGCAGAGCTTGCAGTGAGCCGAGACTGCCCCACTGCACTCCAGCCTGGGCAACACAGTGAGACTCCTTCTCAAAACAGGCCAGGCACAGGGGCTCACGCCTGTAATCACAGCACTGTGGGAGGCCGAGGTGGGCAGATCATGAAGTCAGGAGATTGAGACCATTCTGGCCAACATGATGAAACCGCATCTCTACTAATAATACAAAAAAAAAAAATTAGCCACGCGTGGTGGCGGCGCCTGTAGTCCCAGCTACTCGGGAGGCTGAGGCAGGAGAATGGCGTGAACCCAGGAGGCGGAGGTAGCAGTGAGCTGAGATCGCGCCACTGCACTCCAGCCTAGGCTCCAGCCTGGACGACAAAACGAGACTCCAAAGTCTCCAAAACAAAACAAAACAAAGCAGCTATGGATGATCCTGAGACTTGGGTGTGGCTGTGCCAATAAAACTTTACTCACAACAGGGGCGGACGCCAGGTTTGGTCCTGAGGGCCGGGGTTTGCTGAGACCCCAGGGCCTTTCGTCCTTCAGGCTGGCCTGAGCACGCCAGGGGGCCAGTGGTGCACTCAGGTGACGCCGCCCCAGGGCCCTTCACGTGGTACAAGGGGCAGCAGCGCAGCTCAGTCTGGAGCCGGGTGGGGAGAGGAGAGGACGGCACACTCCCTAGGACCCCCACCCGGCCACAGGTCACACCGTGGGACCCCCGGCCCGGCCACAGGTCACATCCGTGGGACCCACGGCCCGGCCACCGGTTACATCCGTGGCACC
>NC_045454.1:52412871-52422757 GCF_002776525.5 Piliocolobus tephrosceles
CACGGCCCGGCCACCGGTTACATCCGTGGCACCCACGGCCCGGCCACTGGTTACATCCGTGGGACCCACGGCCCGGCCACCGGTTACATTGCTGGGACCCACGGCCCGGCCACAGGTCACATCCGTGGGACCCACGGCCCAGCCACAGGTTACATCCCTGCGATCCACGGCCCGGCCACAGGTTACATCTCTGGGAGCCCGGGCCCGCCCACGTCTGACATCCCTGTGATCCACGGCCCGGCCACAGGTCACATCCGTGACTGCCATCAGACCTGAATCTTGCTCTGCCACCATGGCGGCCGAACGTGTCGGCACCTGCTGAGTGCTTGGAGGTGACACACCTGGGTTCCCGTGCAGGGGTCCAGGACCTGGCTGAGCTCACTGCCAAGCCACACAGCAGTGCCCAGTGGATGAAGTAAACAGAGAGGCTTACAAGGGGAGCAGTGGGGACTGCAGGCGCCGGTACCATCGAGCCAGACTCCCCTCAAACCTGCCTCAGATGGGCCGGGCCCTGGCCTGGGTGGCCGCCAGCCCTCTGGGTGTTAGAAAAGCCAGAAACGAAGATGGCTGGGTGAGGTCTATTGAGGATCCAACGCCGCACGTAGACCCTTGGGCTGAAGGAGCACCCGGGAGATGTGTCCCACCTGCCAAGGTGCGGTCAGGGCCTGCCTCAAAGGCGGCGGGCAACGCACCCCACAGACCCCACGGGGTCTCACGGGTCAGCCCTGGTGCCCTTCCGCACCCCACACCCACCTGGCAGGGGCAACCCAGGCTCTGACCAATGCGGCCCCACGTTATTTCCGAACTTGGTGGGAAACCTCATCCTCACAGCTCCGCAGCCCTGAATCAGCCCCTGCACGGCTGTGTGGGTGCCCAGAAGCAAGGCCAGGAGCTTCTGCAGAGCTGAACACAGCCAGATTCCGGGAAGGCGGTGCACCCCGGGACGGCAGGGACGCTTTCCTCCACGACACGAAATAAAATGATGCTGGGGACTTCTTAACACCAGGACATGAGGTGCCTGCCCTGTGTGCCCAGGGCCACGGCTCCCCCCACTGAGGGTCTGCCTGGATGGAGCCGGCGCCGCCGGAGCGCCGATCGGGGGCATCTGTGGCCCTGGGGCGAAGCTTCGCTAGACGCCTGCTCAGGCCCCGCAGGTCTGCTCTGCAGAGGCAGCTCCGGTCCCACTAGACGCGCCTGGTCGCAGGGAGGAACTTGGGGGGCTTTCTGGCTGCCCCTGTCCCGCAGGCTGGGGGACGCTGCCCAGGCCTGTTGGACCCAAGTCACGGGAGCGTACAGACCGCGGGACCCGGCTGCTCCCCGTGCCTCCCAGGACAGGCCTCCGAGATCCACGCCTGGTGAAGCCAGGGTCTCAGTGGGGCTGGCCGTGTGCAGTCACTCATGGACCTGGAGGCTGCCTCTCCCGCCCAAGCAGAGCTTCTCTGGCCTCTCATAAAGTAGTTTTATTTAGATTTCAAACAAACCAAAGCAGAGAGAAGAGTCGGCCACGGTGAATCCGTCCACTGGTGCTGGGACGTGGCTCCAGGCCCTGGAGTTGACAGGCGGGCCCGGGCCCCTCGGACCCACACCTGGGTCTCCCAGGCTGGCAGTGGCAGGCACGGCCCCCCACCCACGTTCCCAGCAGCGCCCCCGTGGCTCCTCCGGGGTACGGCCAGTCCGGAAGCTAGGGGGCCCCAGCAGAAGTCGGAGCTCAGCTCCCGTCCCGAGAGCAGAGGTGCGCGGGACTCTCCCACCCTGGCCGTCCACTGAGCCCCGAGTGGACGCGAGCGGTCCACTGAGCTCGCTCGAGTGACGCGAGCGGCCGTGGGGCAGCCCCTCTTCTCTGAAGCACATGAAAACCCAGAACAAATACGGGAAAGGAGAAAAAGAGCCCAGAACGAAACAACCAGAGGAGACGGGGACCAGCACAAAACCTCCGTGAGGTAGTCTGTCGTCGAAGGAGCCACGGGTCCGGCCCTAGTGAGGTAAACTCTGCGCGTTTATTCTGCGGGGTCACGACTCCTCCGTGCCCGAGTCGTCCTCGTCGTCCCCGAAGCAGCTGTCGGCCTCCTCGCCGCCCTCGCCGTCCTCGTAGTAGTCGTCGTAGAAGAGGTCCGAGCCCTCATCGGGCGCAGGCGCCTTGGTCTTCACGCAGTACTCGGCCAGCGTGGTGGGCACCTTCACGCCGTCACGCTCCGCGTCCACCTTGGTCCCCAGGACCTGCTTCCTGGGGGGACAGGGCGGGTGAGGGCACCACCTCTGTGCCTGGACCCAGCCCCTGCTCTGTCCCCTCCCCTCCCCCGGGTCCGACGCTCATCCCAGCGCTCAAATTTCTCTTAAAACGGCTGCGGTTGGCCGGGCGCGATGGCTCAAGCCTATAATCCCAGCACTTTGGGAGGCCGAGACGGGCGGATCACGAGGTCAGGAGATCGAGACCATCCTGGCTAACACGGTGAAACCCCGTCTCTACTAAAAAATACAAAAAAACTAGCCGGGCGAGGTGGCGGCACCTGTAGTCCCAGCTACTCGGGAGGCTGAGGCAGGAGAATGGCGGGAACCCGGGAGGTGGAGCTCGCAGTGAGCTGAGATCCGGCCACTGCCCTCCAGCCTGGGCGATAGAGCGAGACTCCGTCTCAAAAAAAAAAAAAAAAAAAATACGGCTGCGGCGACCCCTTACGAAACAGCCCTGTGCGTGAGGAGGTCCAGAGGGGAGAAATGACACCGGAGGGGCTAGGGACGGGCAGGAGGTGCAGGGGGGAGGCCGGACGGGCGCATCACAGTCACACCCACCCGCCCCACCCTGAAGCACACCTCACAGGCGCCCAGCAGAGCTAGGAGAAAATAACGATGCCGGGCAACAGGCAGCGTCCGGGCAGCCCCACTCAGGGGCACAAGGCTTTCCGGGGTGCAGGAACAGTATCGGGCAACAGGGAGTGCCCGGGCAGCCCCACTCGGGGCACAAGGCTTTCTGAGTGCAGGAGCAAAGGAAGCAGCTGGGAGGGCCACGGACAGGAGGCAGGACCATCCCTGGAGCCAGAAACCAGCACAGGTGAGACGAGAAATGCAGAAAGGACCTGAGCCTCTCCGTGGCCCTGCCAGGATTCTAAACCCAGGGGGCCTGGCCATCCCGGCTCCTGGCAGGAAGGGAGGCTACGTTAGCTCAGACTTTCTGGAGGGCAGCACCGTGTACACCAGGCCCTACGAGGGGCCTGCCCCCAGCTCCGCCTCCAGGACGTCCCCCCAGGACTGGCAGCAAAGGGGCTTCCGGGGGCGTCCAGGGCTGGCACAGCAGGGCCGGGCTGCATGCTAACCCCATTTGACAGACAACAGGAACAAGGCTGCAGCCTCAGGACTCCAACCCGGCCCTTGAGCCCGTCACGGATCAGGCACGGCTCTGGGCCTGGCTGCTACCGGGGTGTGCAGGTCCGGAACGGACAGACACCCTCAAGCCCAGCCCACAAGCCCAGTGCTTCTATGGGGATGCACAAGGCACAAACGGCAGACGTCTGGCCTCTGGGACGTCCCTGGGCGATGGGACCTGGCAGATTCCATGCTTTGCTTCCCAGGCTCTCTGACGGGCTGGGCGGGTGACGGGTGCCCTGAGGATGGCACTGCACGGGTGGCGGCCGTGGGGAGATGCAGGGGAGGGCCAGGGTGTGACCTGACCTGTGCCGTGGAGGTGCAGCTGGTACACCGCCAGCATGAACCACGAGCTGGGGGAGCGTCTGGCGGTGCTATTCACCAAGGACCATCCCTGACCTGGCCGGGCTCCACGGCAGCCCGCCTGGTACAGCTCAGTGGGACTCGGGCTGCCACAAGGCCCACACACACACAGATTTAAAACAGGCAGAAAGCAGCGAGCACGGGCAGTCCACATGGGCACGTGAGTTGGCCCGCAGGGAGTTTTGAGGGATAAAAATAGTGTGGCTTTTATTTCTGTGCTGGGATCTCAGGGGGAGGAGCCTCAGGGAGGTGGCCAGGAAGAAATGGGCCAAGGAGCCAGCCACATGGGCCAGGTGAGATGGCCAGGCCAGGGCCACTGAGGACATCTGCACAGAGGGACGGCCAGGGCCAGCTCCCCCGTGACCTCCAGGGGCCAGCAGGGGCTTGCAGGGCACTTCCCAGGAGGCCGCACGGGACCCGCCCACCATGGCTACTCTGAGCCGACCCCCCAGCACCAGGACGCTGCCCCGGGACGACCCCACGACACCAGCTGCCAGCGAATGCAGGACGGAAGGTGCCCTGGATGCTCGTCGGTCCTGGGGTGAGGAAGACACGTGGCTTATGTGTGCAATATTTTAAAGGTCGTTTTAAAGATTCTGCTTATACAAAACAAAAACAAAAACAGGTGAGGCCTCTGTGAGGAAATCTGTGCAATTTCACCCTGAGAAAAACAAGCAAACAAGAAAGGCCTCTACGTAACAGGAGGAGCAAGAACCGTTAAGTGTCAACCCATCAAGAAAGCCTCGCCTACTTATGCAGACGCGCCCGTTTCACGTTCACGCGAGCACAGGCACCCAGAGAATAGGCTGCGGGGGTCAGCTCTGGGGCACGAGGGCAACGGGAGGAGAGGGAGGGCCGTGGGTCACCACACACAGCCACGCAGGTGAAGCGGACGGCAGGTACAGAAGGCGCCAGGAGGCAGCTGCACAGCCGTCCCCAGAGCTCGCCAGGCCAAGAGCCTGCAGGGACGTACGCCCGACACAAGTAAGGCCAAGACCCCTGACTAAGTCACTGGGCACGCACAGCACAACCCCATTTCCTCATTAAAACATGGACATATGTTAAACTGAAAAGTCTGGAAAAATCTATGAAAACATTAACCACTAGGCTGGGGCAGGGGCTCACGCCTGTCATCCCAGCATCTTGGGAGGCTGAGGCGGGGAGATCACCTGAGGTCAGGAGTTTGAGACCAGCCTGGCTAAGATGGTGAAATCCCACGTCTACTAAAAATTACAAAAATTAGCCGGGCGTGGTGGAGTGCACCTGTAATCTCAGCTACTCCGGAGAACGAAGCAGGAGAATTGCTTGAACCCGGGAAGTGGAGGCTGCAGTGAGCCGAGATTGCGCCACTGCACTCCAGCCGGGGCAACCGAGTAAAACTCTGTCTCAAAAAAAAAAAGAGGAAAAGGGGCAAGAGGCTGGGTTTGAACCTGGCTGGACCCTCCGCCACTAGGCCCAGCCTCCATCTGTGACTGGCACCCTGTAAACGGGCACCAGGAAGCTCTGCCACCCTCACCAGGACGGTGGGGCTGGGCGGCCGTGGGATCAGGGCCGGGGTGCAGGCCGGATCTGAGTCTCCCCTCCCGTGACACCCCAACCCGCGCTCACCGAATGATGTCTGTGTACTCCCGATCCTTCCCCTTGCTCTCTTTCCACTTCCTGTACATCACGGAGGCGTCCACGTTGGCGGGCGAGAAGGTATTGGGCTCGTTGAGGAGGGAGATCACACTCAGGAGGATGGTCCTGCAGGGAGAGTGGGTTGGAGTGGGGTGGCCCGGGGCACCCCAGCTTTCCAGCTCTTCTCCGGCCCTCAGGGTCACAGGGAAACCTGGACCCACCCAGCAGGTGACTTTCACCTGGCCTCACGGCCTCTGCTTGTGTCTCAGGCCCCCAGAACAGCAGGGGCTGGACCTGCATCAGCCTCTTCCCTCCCACGCCAAGACCAGGGAGGGCAGAAAGGTGCAGACCCCCTCTGTCAGACCTCGGGCTGCTCTCACGCCCCCATGTCCTGCCTGGGCTGCACTCCAGAACACACGAGCAACATGGGCCAGTGCCTGTACCTGGGACGACGCCTGGGTGGCACAGGTCGCACGTGGTGACCAACCCAGACACAGCTGGGGAAGGAGAAGACCCCAGCACTGAGGCGGGTGGGACGTATCTAAGTGGTTCCAGAGAGTGGGGCTGGCCTGGGGCCTTGGTGGGAGCCCGCACAGACACCACAGTGCTGCAGGCCCCATGAAAGCACCCACCGTGCAGGTACAGGGAGGCCCAGGATCGCCAGCTGGCAGGTCCCAAACCAGGCCTCGGCGCCATGGCCCATGGGGGAGCCCAGCCTACCTCATGTTCTGGGTGGACATGGGGGTGGGGCCAGCCTGATGGTCTGGGTGGACATGGGGGTGGGGCCAGCCTGATGGTCTGGGTGGACACAGGAGGGAGCCCAGCCTACCTGATGTTCTGGGTGGACACAGGAGGGAGCCCGGCCTACCTGACGTTCTGGGTGGGGTTCCACCTCTCTGAGGGCAGCTCCCCGCTCTGGGGGTCGTCCACGGGTGGGTGGAGGATGGAGATGCACACGTCCCCCGTCTGCACAAGTAAAGGACAGGTCAGAACAGGTCAGAGGTCAGCACTGGCTCCCAGAGCCGCGGGTCCCGGACCATGAGTACGTGAGGCCCGTGGGGGCCGCACTCACCTCATAGATGTTAGGGTGCCACATCTTGGTGAGGAACCGAAAGGCCGGTGGAGAGTACGGGTAGTCGATGGGGAACTTGAGGCGCGCCTGCAGGGGCAGAAGGCGGGTGGCTCAGCCCGGCCCAGCCCCAGGCCCTGCCCCGGCTCACAGGGTGCCTGAGGCCATCCCACTCCCAGTGCTGGTGTGCTGGGGGTAAGGCTCGGGCCGTGTGCCTGAGAGTGTGTGTGAGGGACGCCCTATCCCAGCCAAGGCAGGGATTCTCATGGGCCTGGGGTCAAGTCCCCAGCAGGCTGCCTCAAGCCTTTTCCGAGTCACCTGAGCTGATTCCAGCTCCTACACAGTCCAGGTGGCCGCGGCCCAGCCCAGCACAGCCGCTGGGGAACGTAGGCACTGGCTGCCCGAGTGGCTCCAGGCCTGTGGCAGCCCAGGTCAGGCACATGGAACCCGGGCCAGGGGCACCCACCAGCCGACAGAACGGACTGGCAGGGACTCCAGGCTCCCCTCGGATGGAGCTGAGGCCCAAGACCAGGCTGCCCCTCCAGGGCCTTGGCAGCCAGGGTGTGGGGAGGGTTTGCACAGAGGACTGCTCAGTCAGCAAACACTGACACCTGCCGGGGCCCGGGCCACGGGAGGGGATGAGTCAGCATGGCCGTCTGCCCTCAGGTGTCCGGTCTTGGGGGGTCAGGCAGGCAGACCCACAGGTCACAGAAGCCTGGCAGGACTTCCCTGTCAGCATCGCCCCCTGTGGCCACTCAGGCCCCGGGGGTCCAGGCCTACTGGCAAGGACGGCCACAGAGGAAGGACTGCAGCCACGTGCCGGGTGACAGAGCTGTCTGGCCTGCGGCCTGGGGCGTGATGCCACCCACGGCCCTCCTGGGCCCCAGCAGGTAAACAAGGAAGCCTCACTGTTTCCTTGCTGGGCCCCAGTGCCAGGCACGGGGGTGTCTGGGTCAGGGGTCCTGGTGGCACTCAGCACTCCAAGAGGCTGAGGGCAGCACCCCCAAAGAGCAACTGTTGGCGAGGTCCCTCCTGGACAGGGAGGGCTCTCAGGGGCTCTTGGGGGGTGTCCCGTTTGACAGGGAACTCACTGGGGCCCCATGAGGTAAGGGACTTGGCCGCAGCCACAGAGCAAGGCTGGAACTTCAGGCTCAGAACTGCCCAGCAGTTCCCCAAGACTTCGGGCCCCCCAAGCCTGGTGCTGGGTTTCCAGGTGGCCTCACCTGCACTGAACCCCGCCAAGTCCCAACGAGCCTCTTATTTTCAGCACCTCCAAAAACGTCTTTTACCCAGAGCAAACCCAGGCTCCGAGAAGGAAAGCCCCTGCCAAAAGCACACGGCAAGTCCACTGGGGAAGGCTCTCTCTGCTGGCCCCTGCCCCAGGGCTCACTCTGGCTCCTGAAGGAACAGCGGCTGCAGGCAGTGGCTGGGCAGCAGCGGTGGCCCTGGGCACTCAGCAGCTCCTGTATTTCCACGCTCCCCCAACGCCCTCCCAGGCACACGGGGAAGGGAGAGCCCTGGTGGGTGGCAGCACCCCCCCGTGTCTCAACGCTGGCTTCTGAAGACTGACCCTGCGGCAGATGTCTAGAAGCCCCCTCCCCAGGAAATCTGGAAAACCGGATTATCCCCTAATGCTGGTCCAGGAGGCTCTGCCCACAATCCCTGGCAACCGGTCTGGTGGGCAGCAGCCAGAAACCCGCATCCCTTCCTTCTAGAACAGCAGCTGCCTCACAGGCCTGGCCTCGACGTGGGGCCGCCCCTGCTCATAGCCAGCTGCTCCCCCAAGCAGACAAAAGGGGCTGGGGGAGGGGGCTGCTAAAACCAGGTAGCAACCTCAAGGCCCAAACTCTGTTCCCTGTGTGGGGATGCAGGATTCCAGATGCAGAACCCAAAGACGTCCCACCCTCCGCTGTAACCCAGAACCTCAGCTCGCGAATCACCCCCAGCACACCAGGCTGCTGCCCTCACAGCCGCTGAGCCAGCGCGGTTCAGACATTAATTAGCCCGGAGAGCAGACACACACCATCTGAGAGGCATCGGTTCCTCGGCCCCATGCCCGCAGCTGGCCGGGGCAGAGCAGGCCCAGCTGTGCCCAGGCTCTTGGCAGGCAGTGACGGCGGGAGGGGGGATTCCTGGACAGGGTGCACGTTCCCCACCTCTCACACAGGGCCCCTCACTTTGTCCCTCTGACCCCAAGGAGGAGGTCCTTGAATTCCACAAGGAGACAAAGGTCACGTGTGGATCGTGAGATCAAGAAAACTGGCCAGGCTTTGGCCCCAGTCCTTTCCACACTGGACAGAAACAGTCTCCCTCCTCCCAACAGCAACAAAAACATCAAGAAACTGCTTGGAATTAAACCGCCAGAGGGCGGAAGGAATGGCCCAGAACTCGGGGTTTGGGTCACAGGAAGCCACCTGTTCAGTGGAATCTGAGAAAGGCCAAGGCCAGCTGGGATGAACCAGCCCGGAGCTTCTGAGGTCGGGGTCCCGGACGCGGGCCGGAGCCGGGGGCCCGGTGAGAGCTGCAGGGAGCAGGTGGGAGGGACGCCCCTGCCTCAGCCTTCCCGAGGGCGCAGGTTACATAAATCCGGGGATGGAGCCCAGGGCGCCTGGCCGGCTGCTATCGGCAAGGGTGGCCGCTTTCCAGGCAGGTCCCGGCTGCCAAGGCTCATCCGGGCCTTTGTTGGAGCCTGAGCGAGTGGCCGCGCCAGCCACCCCCAGGCTGGCCTCGCTCCCCCCGCTCACAGGCCCAGCTCCCCAACAATAGCAGCTGCGGGGTCTGGGGGGGCCTCTTTGTCTCCTCCGGGGAGGGCAGCTGAAAGGCCGGGGCGGCCTGGGCTCCGCTCCCTCTTTCTCGCAGGGGCGGAGGGGGAGGCAGCCGGGGTCGAGCCCCCCCAAGGAAGAGGTGGGCAAGAGCCCCACGCGCAGATGATAGCGGGAGGGCCCCGGGCCACCCCTCTGGGGGCCAGGAGACTACCCGGGGACCGGACGGTGCCTTCAAGAGAACTGAGGATTTTCGGGGACCGCAGCAGAGGCTGAAGGTCCCCGAGACCGTCCGAGGAGGGGGCCGGGCCCACCTGGGTGGGTGGACCTGGCCATAGAAGGGAAGCGAGCCCAAGCCAGGAGGCTGCGCGGCCCGTCCGGGAACAGCGCTAGGACCGCGGGGCAGGGCTCAGGGACCCGGGCGGGGGTCGCCGCGCTCACCTTGAAGTACCCGCCCTCGTAGTAGGTGTTGGGGGGCCCGAAGATGGCCACCTCCCAGTTGTACAGGTCGCCCTCGTCCACCAGGGTCACGCGGAAGCCCTCGACCGGCTCTTCCTGCAGCCCCTTGAGCTCCAGCAGCAGCGCCTTCTGCGAGCTGGGCACTAGCGGCCGGGCCATGGCGGCGGCGGAGGGGCCCGGGGTCGGCGCCGCGCGGGGCCGCGCGACCACCGCGAGCTCGCGAGACGGGCCGGGCCGCGCGCCGTCCGGGGGGGAGCCG
>NC_045454.1:52447757-52457335 GCF_002776525.5 Piliocolobus tephrosceles
GCAGTGTCTATGGGGTGAGTGGCTTGTGCAGTACTCAACCT
Source organism: Piliocolobus tephrosceles (assembly GCF_002776525.5). Classification (NCBI taxonomy): domain Eukaryota; kingdom Metazoa; phylum Chordata; class Mammalia; order Primates; family Cercopithecidae; genus Piliocolobus; species Piliocolobus tephrosceles. The sequence continues at coordinate 52,447,799 of NC_045454.1, forward strand.
GAACAACCATATATGGTGGGCCTGCTGTTGACCCCTTTTCCTCCTTGGGAGATTCTCTTCCAGATATCCGGGGAGGCCATCTTCCTCCTGCTCCCCCTTCACCTCTGGTCTCGCCTTCCCACCCTTTCTTGTGGGTTCTCTGGGCTGTGTGCCCTCAGAGTGTGGTTCTGAACTCTTCTCATCTCTCCTGAAGCCTGCAGGACCCCTCCCAGTCCAGTCTCCTGTCCTGGCCCCATGTCTCAGTTGCAGACACTTCTGTCCACTTTCCCGTTTCTAGGCTCCTTCCAGCCTCTAACTTAATCCACAAGTGACTCTGGCAGCTTCTTCAAACCGGGGGCCTTCCATTGCAGTAAATGGCTCCACTGACCCTCTGGGCCTGCCGTTGCCCGCTCCCCTCCCACCCGGCCCCAGCAAATCCTCGGGCGGGGCCTTCAGAGCCACTGGGCCACTGGAACAAGTCTGCTCCTTGTCCAGATCCCCAACACCCTGCCACCCTTATCTGAGTATGATCTTGTACACCTGTGCACCGTGACCGTGGTGGGAGGGGACACTCCCCGGCTCTCTTCTCCCCCCGAACTTCTCTGGGACTCTGGCGAGGGCTGCCATGGTGGGCGCTTATGCCCTGGTTATGAGGCTGAAAGGACACCTTTGCTTGGCATCCTTCCTTGCCTGCTCTTCCCACCCCCTTCCTGGGTTCTCTTGGGTGCACCTCCTTATAAAATCACCAGTACACAAAATGCCTACCTCAGGCTCCGCTTCTGGGGACCCCCTCCAACAAAAAAGAAAGCAGCCCATCCATACCCAACGTTAACACATAGTCCTCAACCACCTTCCTGGGCTCAGAACTGGCCCCAACCAGGGGACACCGCGCATAGGCACCTGCAGCCCCTCACGCTTCCGCCAAACTCCGCGGCCTTCCCGCCTCTCATGTGTCCCACACTCCGGCTCTAAATTTGCACCTGCTGGGCCTGTTCCCTGAAAACTCCCCGCCCTGCGCATCGCCAGGCTCTTCCAGGAATCCCCACTTGCCTTCTGGGAGCCTGTCCCCTAAGGTGGGGGCCCTGGGTGACTGGGCTGCTCTCTGTAAATAGCATGATTTTGAAAATCATGAACTGCAAGGTGAAACTCAGTACCTGCAAAAAGGCATCACAGACGCGAAGCCGGCCAGAAGGGCTCGCGCCGCATGCAGCGCGCTGCCCAGCGCCGGACCCAAGCCCACCTTGTCCGGTCCATCCCTCCCAAAAAGGCACCGCAGACTACAACTCCCAGCACGCCCCGGGCCCCCGAGCCGGCGCTGCGGGTAAGGAGCCGCGCGGGGCATGCTGGGAATTGAAGTCCGCCTCCGCCCCACCCGCCCAAGCCGGCCCGCTGCGCACCTCTGGGAGTGGTGGGCCAGGCGAAGGTGCCACAGTGCGCGGCCCAGGCGCTGCTGCTGCAGCAGAAGCTGGCCCGGGGGCTCCCCAGCGCCGCCATTTACAGGCGAGCGCAGGCCCATGTTCTCGAAGTAGTGGGCCAGGAAGGCGATCGGTTCCTCGGGCCGCGCCTCCAGCACCTTCAGCAGGGCCGCCCGTAGCATCTCCGTCACGCCGACCTGCCGCAGGAAGTCCTCCTCGCTCTCGGCCGCCCCAGCCGCCCGGGATACCGACTGGCGGCCGCTGTCCGTGAAACCAGCCGGTGGTGCTACCGCTGGCCGCCGCTTCTCCACTGCCGCCATGTTCGCTGAGGGCATCGGGACCGGAAGCACCGCCATATTCCACCGTGCGCTAGAGCCCCCCCAAGGCGGCCATCTTGATTAAGGGCAGAGGGCACCGGGATCCCGCTGGGAGACTTTGGGAAATGACAAGGGCACGCTGCCCCTTTCCCTGTGTCCTTATCGGCATTCTCTTTTCTCCTCCCTGTTTGTGTATGTTGATTGGCTCTCCTGTCTTTGGCCTGGATCCTGAACTTTGCCAGACTCCAAAATGGCTGCCTCGGAAGTGCTTCGTTTCTGGCACGAAGCCAGATTGCTTGCCATTTGGGTAGCTAGCGAGTCCTTTATTAGCCCGGTCTCCTAGCAACCAGTCTCCCTGGTTACCAGAGGCCTGACGGAGCATGCGCGGGGATGGACCTGCCCAGGACTGCTGGACCCAGCTCCGCGCCCGGCCCCCAGACCGTTTTCTCATGTTCGTTTTTAAGCCTTGGTGCTGGGGGTCGAGCTCCGCCGGGACTTCCGCCTGACCCAGTCTCCGTTTGAGTGCGCAGCTCCCCGCGTGGGAGAAGCCCCCTCCCCAGCTCCGCTGCAGCCGCGCTGAGCCCCTAGTGGAGGCCACCCGGGCGAGCATCCCAGGCTGTTACCCTCCTGACCGCCAGAGGGAGCGTTCTGACACCGCCGCCTCCAGAGCTCTAGACTCTCCTATGGCTCCCCAGTACCCCCAGGCTGTCACCTCCAGCCTTTGCTGCCCCCGCTTCCACCCGCCCCCCCCCCCCCTCCGAACCCTCAGCCCCTGGTCACCTCAAAACACAGCCGCCTGCATAAGCCGCCTCTCCCAGGCGACCTCTATATATCTTCCTTCCCTTCTCCCACTGCTTTCGGGGAGTCCTGGTTAAGCTTCTCGCCAGGGAGACCACTAAGCCCTGGCATTTTCCCGCCCCTGGCAGAGCTTGCTGGGTGCCGTCCCAGTCCCTCAGGGCCGTTGCCCTGGGCAGGGGGTAATGAGAGCTGTTTCGGGCGGGGGGCGGCGTTCCACCATCCTCCGACCACAGGAGTCTCTGGCGGGCAGACCAAATGCCCTTTGTCAAATGTAATGTAGAGGTTCCTCTTCATACTATACTTTCCTCCCCATCTAATTAGGAATAAATAGTAACTTCTCTTGGAAGCAAAATGTATTCAAAAATCTGTGCTAACATTCTTCACTGTCTGCTGGCTGTACTAAATCAACGTACTTTATGTTCTCAGTTGCCGCAACGTAGCCTAAATATCTGCCCTGGCATGCTTATCCTGGTCCGAGCGGGCATTAGGTCACAGCCTGTTCCTCTTCCTTATCTGAAGGTGTTTTTACCTTTCTCAGCATTCCACAAGTGACTTCTTCCTTCCTTTGTTCTCCTCTGCCTTTGCCTCTTTTACAAAGCTCTAAGTCGCTGGCCAATCGGAACAAATACGGAAGGTGAGGTCCTGTTCCAGCCAACGGAAACTGGACACAGAAGTAGGGTGGACGCGTCAGGTTAGAAATGACCCTGTCTCCTTTGTTCGGTGTACTCTCGTGGCAAAACTGCTGGTGAGTGCACCCTTTCTGCAGAAAGTAAAAGAATGGCCTTGCTGAGGAAATTAAATTTATGTTCAAGTGCTGTTTCTTTCTTCTTTTTTTTTTTTTTTTGAGACGGAGTCTCACTCTGTGGCCCAGGCTGGAGTGCAGTGGCCGGATCTCAGCTCACTGCAAGCTCCGCCTCCCGGGTTTACGCCATTCTCCTGCCTCAGCTTCCCGAGTAGCTGGGACTACAGGCGCCCGCCACCTCACCCGGCTAGTTTTTTGTATTTTTTAGTGGAGACGGGGTTTCACCGTGTTAGCCAGGATGGTCTCGATCTCCTGACCTCGTGATCCGCCCATCTCGGCCTCCCAAAGTGCTGGGATTACAGGCTTGAGCCAAGTGCTGTTTCTTCACGGCACCAGGGAACAAGCATTCCTGACACTTTATTCTCCAGCCCTGGACTGTGGGATGAGGGAGATGGAGCCATCAGGGCGGGGCCCACAGTCAGCCCTCCTGCTGTCCAGAGCCCTCAGATCTCTCCTCTCCACTGACGGAGTGGGTGTCAACTGAGAAAAATGACAAGTTTCTATACTTTTAGGAGGTTTATTTGCCAAAGCCTCAGGAGGTCCTGACGACAGGGGCCCAGACAGGGGCCCAGGGTGGTCGGGGGACAGCTGGTTTTACGCATTTTAGGGAGACATGAGACATGAATCAATATACGTAAGAAGTACGTTGGTTCCGTCCAGAAGGTCGGGGGTCACTCAAGCGGGCGGGGGGGGGGGGATTCCAGGTCACGGGAAGGTGAGACAAACGGTCGCCTTCTTTTGAGTTTCTGATGAGCCTTTCCAAAGGAGACGATCAGAATGTGCGTCCCTCTCTGCGAGCAGAGGGATGACACTGAATAGAATGGGAGGCAGGTTGGCCCTGACCAGTTCTCAGCTTGAAGGGGTCCAAGCTATTTTCCCTTCACAGGGGGAAGAGCCGGCCACTCAGGAGGGGCTACTCCCGACCTGGTCAGTCCCCCTTAATCCAGCCCAGGTCGACACCTGGGGCAGGAGCCTCAGAGAAGCTGGTGGGTGGGCGCTGTCCTCAGCCAGGTGCTGGCAGCGTTTCCAGAGGTGATAGGTAAGCAAAGCCAGGAGCAGCAGTCCCAGCACCGCACTGCTGGCCCACAGAGCCGCGGGCAGCCGGTCACCCGCAGGTTTGGATGCTGGGGAGAGCAGGAGATGCCGGTCAGAGCCCTCCAGGCCTCTGCAGGCTTGGGAAGGGGAGTCCCTCAGAGGCTACACGAGCTTCCAAAGTTACCACATTCCCTGAGATTTCACAAAGGACTTTACCGTGACCCTTTCAAAACGCACATAGCACCTTAGAGTTTAGAAATGGGCAGTCCAGGCCGGGCGCGGAGGCTAACACCTGAAATCCCAGCACTTTGGAAGGCCGAGACGGGCGGATCACGAGGTCAGGAGATCGAGACCATCCTGGCTAACACGGTGAAACCCTGTCTCTACTAAAAAATACAAAAAACTAGCCGGGCGAGGTGGCAGGCGCCTGTAGTCCCAGCTACTCGGGAGGCTGAGGCAGGAGAATGGCATGAACCCGGGAGGCAGAGCTTGCAGTGAGCTGAGATCCGGCCACTGCACTCCAGCCTGGGCGACAGAGCGAGACTCCGTCTCAAAAAAACAAACAAACAAAAAAAAAAAATGGGCAGTCCAGGCCGGGCGTGGAGGCTCACGCCTGAAATCCCAGCACTTTGGGAGGCCGAAGCGGGCGGATCATGAGGTCAGGAGTTCGAGACCAGCCTGACCATGGTGAAACCTTGTACCTCCTAAAAATATAAAAATTAGCCGGGCATGGTGACAGGTGCCTGTAATCCCAGCTACTCAGGAGGCTGAGGCAGGAGAATCACTTGAACCCGGGAGGCGGAGGTTGCAGTGAGCCGAGATCACACCACTGCACTCCAGCCTGGGCGACAGAGTGAGACTCTGTCACACACACACACAAAAGGGCAGTCCAGAGAGAGGACGGCTCATCACCACGGAGGGTGCTGAGCCTGCAATCTGCACTTTGAAGACTTAGTTTGGGGAAAAAGGAGGAGTGTAATATATCTCCTTCATACCATTTTATACTGATTACCTGTTGAAATGATAATACTTGGGATATATTGGGCTCCATGAAATGTATGACCACACTTTTTTTTTTTTGAAGTGGAATCTCGCTCTGTTCCCCAGGCTGGAGTGCAGTGGTACGATCTTGGCTCACTGCAAGCTCCTCCTCTTGGGTTCAAGTGATTCTCCTGCCTCAGCCTCCTGAGTAGCTGGGACTACAGGCGCCCGTCACCACACCTGGCTAATTTTTATATTTTTAGTAGAAATGAGGTTTCACCATGTTGGCCAGGCTGGTCTCGAACTCCTGACCTCAGGTGAGTCTCCTCCTCAGTCTCCCGAAGTGCTGGGATTACAGGCGTGAGCCACCATGTCTGGCCAACACTTTTTTTTTTTTTGCGACTGGGTCTTGCTCTGTCACCCAGGTATGATCTCAGCTCACTGCAGCCTCAACCTCCTGGGCTCAAGTGATCCTCCAACCTCAGCCTCCCAAGTGGCTGGGACCACAAGTATACAGCACCACTCCCAGCTAATTTTTAAATTTTTTGGTGTGGAAATGGGGGTCTCACTATGTTGCCCAGAATGGTCTTGAACTCCTGGGCTCAAGTGATCCTCCTGCCTCTGCCTCCCAAAGTGCTGGGATTACAGGCATGAGCCACTGTGCTTGGCCTGACCACACTTATTTTTACTTTTTTTTTTTTTTGAGATAGAATCTTGCTCTGTTGCCCAGGCTGGAGTGCAGTGGCGTGATCTCGGCTCACTGCAAGCTCTTCCTCCTGGGTTCATGCCATTCTCCTGCCTCAGCCTCCCGAGTAGCTGGGACTACAGGCACCCACCACCACGCCTGGCTAATTTTTTATATTTTTAGTAGAGACAGGGTTTCACCGTGTTAGCCAGGTTGGTCTCGATCTCCTGACCTCGCGATCTGCCCGCCTCGGCCTCCCAAAGTGCTGGGATTACAGGCGTGAGTCACCGCGCCTGGCCTTTACTTTTAAATTTGAAATTACCTGTAGAAAGTAGAAAAGTTCCTCTTGAAAGCTCGTCTTGGTTTAAAAATAAAATAATAGACACTAGAATAATAGCTTCTTACTCTAAAGCCTCCTGTCGGCTATTATTTCTTACACTTTAGCCCAGTTAGTTGCTTGGGCTTACCCAGGCGTGTCTGGACAGTCCCAGGCAAGTCTTAGCTCATAGCTTATGCCCCTTCCTTATTTGGAAATGTTATCGCTTCCTTAAATCTTTCGTAAGCAACTTCCTCTCCTTTGTCCTCCTTTGCACTTATCTATGTAGGAAAGTTTTAGGTTGTTAGCAAACGGGGTATCAGTTTAAGACTGTGACGTCCCACTCCAGCCAGTGGATGCAGGACACAGCGGTAAGGAAGACCCAGCCGGGCGTGGTGGCTCACGCCTGTAATCCCAGCACCGTGGGAGGCTGAGGTGGGTGGATCACGAGGTCAGGAGATCGAGACCATCCTGGCTAACACGGTGAAACCCCGTCTCTACTAAAAATACAAAAAACTAGCCGGGCGTGGTGGCGGCGCCTGTAGTCCCAGCTACTCGGGAGGCTGAGGCAGGAGAATGGCGTGAACCCAGGAGGCAGAGCTTGCAGTGAGCCAAGATCGCGCCACTGAGCAATGGAGCAAGACTCCGTCTAAAAAAAAAAAAAGGAAGACCCAAATGCATAAGGGATGAATATGTCGGCTTTTCCTTTGTTCAGGTGTGTTCTCGCCATTGTTCCATCTGCAGTGGGCACCCTTTCTGCAGAAAGTAAAAATGGCCTTACTAAGAGAATTAAATTTGAGTGCTATTTATTTGTGGCACCTGGGAACAAGCATTTCTGACATTACCTATGTGGGCCGGGCGCGGTGGCTCACGCCTGTCATCCCACTACTTTGGGAGGCTGAGGCGGGCGGATCACCTCAGCTCAGTTCAAGACCAGCCTGGTCAGCATGGTGAAACCCTGTCTCTACCCAAAATACAAAAACTAGCCAGGCATGGTGATGGGTGCCTGTAATCCCAGCAACTCAGGAGGGTGAGGCAGGAGAATCGCTTGAACCCGGGAGGCGGAGGTTGCAATGAGCCGAGATTGCACTACTGCACTCCAGCCTGGGGGACAAAGCGAGACTCTGTCTCAAAAAAAAAAATTAAAAAAAAGGAAAAAAATTACTTATGTGACCACATTCTGTTTCTGCTTCTGTTCCAAAGATTGTTCTAGTCTACGAGGCTGAGAATTTACAAAGTGCCTTGAAATCTGCGCAGTCCCTGACGTTTACAAAAAGGACCCACAGTTAAGAGAAGCCCACTGGACAGACGGGGAAACCGAGGCTGGACAGATGGGGAAACTGAGGCAGAACGGACGGGGAAACCGAAGCTGGACAGATGGGGAAACCGAGGCAGGACAGATGGGGAAACCGAAGGTGGACAGATGGGGAAACTGAAGCTGAACAGACGGGGAAACTGAGGCATAATGGACAGGGAAACCGAGGCAGAACGGACAGGGAAACTGAGGCAGGAGGGACAGGGAAACCAAAGCTGGACAGACAGGGAAACTGAAGCCGGACAGGGCAATTTCTTGTCTAAAGTCTTCATCCAAGGAACCTCTCGCTCTCAGCCCTTCCCACCCTCCCTGCCCCCAGGGACCAGCACTCACAACCTGTTGGGATCACTTTTCCCTGCGTGGGTCCAGCCTGGGAGATCTCAGGGTGGCAAGTCCTGGTGGAGCCAGGGCTCCTGGGGCTGTGTGTGGAGCCCTGCTGGGGGGTGGTTTCCAGGGAGGTCGTGGCCTGGGGTTCCAGGGACGTCGTGTTGGGGGGCTCCCGGGAGGTCGGGCTGTGTAGGACTAGAAACAGAGTGAGGGTTGTTTTTCTCTCTGCTGCCCCAGCCCTGCCTCTCCCACCTCAGTTCTGGGACCAGAACTTCTCCAAACTCCCTTCCTGGACCCCTCTGGTGGGCCCCATTTCCATTTCTTCTTCTTCTTCTTCTTCTTTTTTTTTTTTTTGAGGCAGAATTTCGTTCTTGTTGCCGAGGCTGGAGTGCAATGGAGCGATCTCAGCTCACTGCAACCTCTGCCTCCCGGGTTCAAGCGATTCTCCTGCCTCAGCCTCCCGAGTAGCTGAGACTACAGGCGTGGACCACCACACCTGGCTAATTTTTGTATTTTTAGTAGAGATGGGGTTTCACTGTGTTGGTCAGGCTGGTCTTGAACTCCTGACCTCAGGTGATCCACCCACCTCAGCCTCCCAAAGTGCTGGGATTAGAGGCGTGAACCCGGCCTAAAACCTAGAATTTATAAAGTGCTTTGAAAGCTACATGGTCCCTGAAATTTACAAAGGACCCACAGTCAGGGAAGTCTACTGGACAGATGGGGAAACTGAGGCACCACAGTGGGCAGGATGGGAGTCCAGGCATTCCAGGGCCCCCACTCACTGGCAACATCACCCCAGCAGGCTCCTTAATCCCCACGTGCCTCAGTTTCCTCAATGTCAAAGGGGTGAGAGTCACCTCTTTGGGCTGCCCTGATAGTGAGTGGGGTCCCGCGTTTATTATGATGGGCTGTGGACGGAGGAGAGTTGGGAGGAGGCTGGCATGGAGAGAGGAGGTGCTTGGGGGCTTCCTGCTCTGGCTTTGTGCTCCATCCCCTGTGGGACTGATGAGGAGACTGAGGCCTGAGAGGACCCGTGTTCTGTAAAATATCCCTCAAATCCAGCCTCCTCTCTGCCCACTCCAGCCCCACCCCCACCACCAAGACCTCCCGGGTCTCCCAGCTTCTGCTCCATCCCCGGGAGCCCTTTGCTTGAAACTCATGACCCCACACGCATTAACATGGATATCAGGGTGCCCTGTGGGAGGACACATCCCTCTTTGTTTAGTGGGAGAAGCCGGCAGCGGCTTCGGGACTGGACAGGGCATGAAGCCAGTACTCGCTGGGCACCGGCCCACGTTAGATGTCTTCATCTGAGCATTCAGCAAGGGTTTATCGAGCACCTGCCCTGTTCTAGCTTCTGTGGACACAGCCGTGCGCAAGACACAGGATTCCCACCTTGGGAGCCACAGTGGGAGAAGGTCGTGGAAAAGACAGAGAAGGTACGTGATTGGGGAATATCAGATATTATCCAAGGTGTCAAGAAACAAAACAGAAGGGAAAGAGGACTCACACGGGCGCGCGTGTTTATACACGCGTGTGCATGTGTGCCTGTGTTTGTACACACGTG
>NC_045454.1:52457345-52462289 GCF_002776525.5 Piliocolobus tephrosceles
GTGTTTATACACGCGTGTGCATGTGTGCCTGTGTTTGTACACACGTGTGTGCGTGCGCCTGTGTTTGTACACGTGTGTGTCTGTGCCTGTGTTTATACACGCGTGTGCATGTGTGCCTGTGTACACGCGTGTGCGCGTGCGACTGTTTGTACACGTGTGTGCGTCTGTGCCTGTGTTTCTACACGTTGGGGGTCGAGGGTTGACCCTTTAAACGGGAATCCAGGGAAGCCTCACGGAGGAGGCAACACTCACGCAGAGGCCTGAGGGGGAGGAGGAGAGAGCCGTGGAAAGATCCAGAAGAAGGGTATTCCAGGCAGAGGGCACAGCCGTGCAAAGGCCCCAGGACAGGATCATGCCTGGCGTGTTGGAGGAACAGCGAGGAGGCCCGTGTGGCTGCAGCAGAATGAGGAGGGGGAGAGACGGTGGAGGGAGGGCAGGAAGGGCACAGGGCAGGTGGTGCAGGTTCCTGTGGGCCCCGGGGAGGACCTGGGCTTTGGCCCCAAGGCAGGAGCCGTGGAGCGCTGTGGGCAGGGAAGCGGTGGGACCTGTGCTGGGGGCCGGGTGCTCAGTAAATACATGATGAGTTAATGAATGTGGCTTTGGCCGCGTGGGGGAATCCAATCCTCCCAGCGCCCCAAAGCACAGGTGCTGCCCCCATCCCCTCCTCCCGAAGTGCTTGTCAAGGCTGGCCAGCGGTTGGGTCTCCAGGGGACCCAGCGGACTCACCCGGGATGGCCTGGCGGTGGCTGAGCTCCAAGCCAGGCAGCCTCATCGTGGCCTGGCAGTAGAGCGCGGGCAGGACAGGGGTTGCCAGGGTCGGCAGCCGCCAGCGCTCTGTCACCCTGAACAGCACGTCCTCCTCCTCCTGGGGCTCCTCCTCCTCCTCCACCTCCGGGCCCAGAGCCTGGGCCCCCTCCAGTTCCTGGTCCCCCAGGAGCAGGGAGAAGGAGAGCGCGTTGGGGTCCACAGGCGTGACCTTGTGGGCCGTACAGGCCACCTCCGGGTCACCAGGCACCAGGGCTGCCGGGGAGACGGTCAGCTGGTCCGGGAAGGCTGTGATGGAGGGTCAGGCGTCAGGGCTGAGCCCAGAGTCAGGGCTGGACGGGATGGAGGGAATGGAGCCCGGAGGGGGCTTGGAGCTGGGGCCAAGGATGCGTGGGGGTTGCTGATGAACCGGCAGTGGCGACGGCCTGTGCGCAGGCCCCACCCTGGGAAGCTGGAATAGACTGAAGGATGGGCCAGGGCCCGCCCTGGGAGGGTTGGGGTGAGCTGGGGGGAAGCGAAGGCTGGGGACCTGGGTTCGGGGAGCTGTGCATGGAGCTGGGACCGGGCCTGCAATCTGGGAGACTTCCAGGAAGAGGTGGTGTAGGGAAGGGGCCGTGAGTCCAAGGCTCAGAGAGAGGCAGGGCGCAGGGTGGGGACGCCTCACCGTACACAAGGAGCCGCACGGTGTGCTGGAAGGTGCGGCCCCCGCAGGAGCCCACGCACACACGGGTCCCGGCCGCCGACAGCGAGGCGTTGCGCACGGTGAGGACGCTGCGGCCCGCGTCCGACTGCACCGCGCCCAGGCTGGTGTCCAGGCCCCGCCACTGCACCGTGGCCCCGCGGTCCGCGCAGGCCAGGAGGCAGGTGAGCCGGCGAGAGGCGCCCAGGGCCACGGCCACCACCGGCTCGGGGGGCTCCACCTGCAGGGGCTTCACCTGGAGGGACTGGCCTGCGGCGACCGCGGCTCTCGCTCAGCCCCGCGGAGTCTCGGACCCCGCCCCGAATCCCTGCCCTGCGCCCCGCCCCGCTCCCGGATCCACCGCCCCACTCCCGGACGCCCACTCTGCCTCTGCCCGGTTCCCGGACCCTCCCCTGCACCCCCAGATCCCCACCCCGTCCCCGTCCCGCTCCTGGACCCCCGCCCCGCCTCTGCCGGGTTCTTGGACCTTCCCCCCCCCCCCCGGGCCCCTGCCTCGCCGCTACCCGGATTCCCAGGCTCGGTCCCTGAACCCCGCCCCGACCCCCGCCTCAGCCCCAGTCCCCCGAACCCCATCTGCCTGGAGCCGGTTTCGCTCGCTGCGGGTCAGAGGGCCGCGCGGAGCCCCCAACTTCCTTTCTCAGCCCCTGCCTCCTCCAAACCCCCTCCTCTGGCAGGATCACCAATTACCTCCTCTCTCGGAGCCCCTAACTCTGCGCACCCCTCCTCTCTCCTGCGCCCCTCCCCTCTCCTGAGCCCCCTCCCCTCTCCTGCGCCCCCTCCCCTCCGCACCCCTTCCTCGCTCCTGAGCCCCTCCCCTCTCCTGAGCCCCTCCCCTCTCCCGCGCCCCCTCCCCTGCTCACCGCAGCCCGGCTGGAGGAGCCCCAGAAGCCCCGCCAGCAGGAGGGCCAGGCCCCAATCCATGCTGGGTCCCCTCTGTCCCCGAGGCCTCACGGAAGCCGCTTAAATAGCGGCGCCCGCTCCTTCCCGCCGCCCCGCGAGCCCGCTCCAGCTGCTCCCCGGGGGCTTCCCAAGGGGCTTTCCCGGCCTGACCCCCGACCCTGGAGGCGGCAGAGAGGCAGGGGCTGGGGGCCAAAGATGGGGCGGGGGCCCCCGGGGCCAGTCAGGACGGGCGGGCAGGAAGGTCTGGGTCCGTTCCAGGCCTCATTTTCAGGTACACGGGAAGATCGCAGACACGGAGGCCGGAGGGTCGAGGTCAAGTGCATGGAAGTGGGACAGAGGCTGGGCAGCGCTGCCCCACCCCGATGGCGAGTCCCCTGCACTTTTTCTTTTTCTTTTTCTTTTTTTTTTTTGAGACGGAGTTTCCCTCTTGTTGCCCAGGCTGGAGTGCACTGGCGTGATCTCAGCTCACCGCAACCTCTGCCTCCCGGGTTCAAGCGATTCTCCTGCCTCAGTCTCCTGAGTAGCTGGGATTACAGGCATGCATCACCACACCCGGCTAATTTTGTAATTTTAGTAGAGATGGGGTTTCTCCATGTTGGTGAGGCTGGCCTGGAACTCGCGACCTCAGGTGATCCCCCCACCTCCCATCACAGGCCTGAAACACCGCTCCCGGCCCGCCTGCACTTTCCCGGGCGGCCGCACAGGGGCGGTGGAGAGCAGCCTCGCCCTGCTCCGGCGCTGCGGGCCACATCTTGTGGGCTGGGGTCCCCTGGGGGCACGTGAAGGTCGCTGGGGATGGAGGCCCCCTGGGCTGGGGTCTCCTGGCCGTCGTGGAGCTGTGCGACCCTCCAGGACCTGGGACAAGTCACCCAATCCCTGAGCCTGGCTTCCTTCCATCACACAGGCAGAGGTCGCCTGCCTAGCAGGCCTGGCTGGAGCCTGGGAGCCCGAGTGGGGGCTACCTCTGTTCCTTGGTCTACACTGAGACCTGGATCTCGGTCCACAAGAGGGATCTGGAAGGAAAGCTGGCTGGGCCCCCACTCACAGCTGCCGTCGGCGAGTCGTGGGAACCTCACCTTGCAAACGTGCTGGAATCCACTCATCTGTTCCTCCAAGCCCCCAACTCTGGTTCTGTTTCCCCTTGTGGCTTGTTTACCCCTCTGGGCACACTGACACCCCTTAGGCTCCCGGCCTCGGGAGCCCTGCACCACTGGGACCCCCCCACGGCCTCTGGGCCTCTGCACGGCTGCTCCTCACCTTAACCAGGTTCTGCCCACTCCTCCCCCCGCCCTCCTCTGCTGTGGTTCCCAGGGCGCTCTCCTCCAAGCTCAATGAGGGCCTGTGGTGGCAGTCGTGATGGCTGGCTCCCCTCCACCCAGGGGCCCGTCCCTGTGACCCTGGAACCCACGTACTGCAGGCACGCAGGAATAAAATGATGGAGCATTCCTGCTGACTTCAGGGTCTGTCTGTGCCTCAGTTTCCCTGGCCATGGAATAAAAAGCAGCAGCCAGTCCATGGGGTTCCAAGCATTGCCAATTGGCTTGCCTGTCAGAGGAGGGAAACTGAGGCCCAGAGGAGGGGCTGGGATCAGAGGAGGGAAACTGAGATCCAGGGGAGGGCCTGGGTGTAAAGGAGGGAAACTGAGGCCTAGGGGAGGGGCTGGGTGCAGAGGAAGCAAAATGAGGATCAGGGGAGGGGCTGGGTGCTAAGGAGGGAAACTGAGGGTCAGAGGAGGGGCTGGGTGCAAAGGAGGGAAACTGAGGCCCGGGGTGGGGGTACAGGTCCCTGGGAGGTGAGGGCCCAGGTGTGTTAGCTCACAGCCCTGTCTCCCTGGGTCCCATCCCCCTCCTGCCCAGGCCGGTGCCGGGAAAGGCCTCACCGGAAGGCAGACTCCAAGGAGAGGCCCTCCCCAGGCCGGAGGTGCAGGCCCTTCCCGGGAAGCTGGGCCCTTAACCCGGGCGGGGGGCAGCAGGCCTGGTGAATAGGCTGCTTCCCAGCCCCTGACCCCACTTCCTGCAGGTGGGGAGGGGCTGCTGGGCGCCAGGAGGGCTGAGGCCCCTTGCAGGGTGTGCCCCAGCTCTCCAGGACCCTGTCCTGCGCCCGCCTGCTGGGTCACACGTGGTGGTCATGCTGCTCATAGTCCCTGCGTGCGGAGCCCTCACATCCACAGGCTTGCGGGGCGGGGACAAGACAAAGCTGGGGTGCCCCCCAGGACAGGGCGCGTGGGATGGACACAGGAAGGAGGAGGAGGGTTCCCAGAGGCGGAGGGACCCGCAGGTTTAAAGGATCAGAGGTGGGGAAGGTGGGGGTGAGGGAGGCACAGAGACAGACAGAGACAGAGAGAGAGACAGAGTGAGGAAGAGAGACAAGGCAGAGAGACACTGGGAGACAGAGACACAGAGAGGCAGAGACAGCGAGGAAGAGACAAGGCAGAGAGACACAGGAAGACAGAGACACAGAGAGGCAGAGACAGCGAGGAAGAGACAAGGCAGAGAGACACAGGGAGACAGAGACACAGAGAGGCAGAGACAGTGACGAAGAGACAAGGCAGAGAGACACAGGGAGACAGAGACACAGAG
>NC_045454.1:52462389-52463786 GCF_002776525.5 Piliocolobus tephrosceles
GAGACCCCTGTGACTGAGTCCTAGTCCCACAGCAAGGAACTGCACGGTGTCTTCTTCCACCGGCAACGGGGACCTCCCTTTTGTCCTCAGGAGACTCGACCCCGCCTCCAACATCGATCCCCTTCCCAGCATTGTCCTCAGCGGCCTGCGGCAGGAAGGCCCCTTCCCATGGAGGGTCCCAGCTGTCCCACCAGCCCAGACCCCACATCCTGGCCTCCCTGTCCACAGTCGCCGGGGGAGTGTTCCAGATGTCTGTGCTGAGGGGAAGGGGCTGTGGGGGTGCCGCTGTCCAGGAGCTGAGCTCGCCTCCAGGCCCCGACAGACCCTTCTTGACCCAGCTGGACCAGCTCTCCTGGCTCCCACCCACTGGTCAGTTTTGGGGTCCTCATGGCTTTTCCTTTGGAGTGAGGACCCCCCTCAGGGCAGGGCCTCCTTGTTGGGCTTGAACCCAGTCCAAGGACGCCAGGCCTGAGGGTCTCAGGGACAGTGGGGGCGGGATGAGATTGATGGAGGCTGCAGGAGGGGGTTGAATAAGTAGCCATGTGCACGCATGTGTGCGTGGGTGCGTGTGGTCTGGCACCCACATCAGGTTTGAGGAGAAAGGATCTTTGTGGCCCACCTGGCACAGGTCCCTGAAGGAGTCGAGCGCCTCCCTGCAGGCCGGCCGAGCTGACCATGTCACTGAGCCCGGGCAGGGCCGCCGGGCCTCCCCGGGGTCAGTGACCACCTGGTGAGGGGCTGGGGCAGTGCTCAGTCCCAGCAGCTCCCAGGAAGTTGAACATGGAGCCTCAGGCGATGATGGTGTGGTCTCCACGGCAGCCCCACCTGAACTGATCAGGAGGGGTCTGCGTGGATGGGGATCTATGGGGCAGGAGGCACACTATGGTGAGAGCTGGCTTGGGGCTGGCTCTGCCCAGGGGACAGGCGGGGCTGGGGGCCCTGGTCAGCTGCTCTGACGCCTCGGTGCTCCCAAGGCCATCTCCAGGCTCACCCCAGCTTCCACGGCCCCGTCTCATGGATTAAAGGGCCACTCAAGAGCTGCTTTGAAGACGGGGGCCCAGCCAGGAGCCGCACAGGCCTCCCCCTTGGGGCTAGGAGGCCAGAAGGGCGCAAGCCACACGCACGACAGTCGAGAGACACTGAAATTGTCTACGAATTGCCCTCGCGGGGTTTGAGACTAGAGGGCTGGTGTTTGCACCATGTTGCAAACACCATAAAAGACACTGAACTGTTTCTTTAAAAGCCCTCTGTTTTTTGAGACGGAGTCTCACTTTGTTGCCCAGGCTGGAGTGCAGTGGTGCGATCTTGGCTCACTGCGACCTCTACCTTCTGGGTTCAAGCGATTCTCCCACCTCAGCCTTCTGAGTAGCTGGCATTATAGGCACATGCCACCATGT
>NC_045454.1:52468786-52477615 GCF_002776525.5 Piliocolobus tephrosceles
GCAGCCTCCGGAGTAGCTGGGACTACTGGCGCCCGCCACCACACCTGGCTAACTTTGAATTTTTAGTGGAGACAGGTTTCACCATATTGATCAGGCTGGTTGAGAACTCCTGACCTCAGGTGATCCACCCGCCTCAGCCTCCAAGGTGTTGGGATTACAGGCGTGAGCCACCACCCCTGGCCCTGAAACCTCCTTTCTAACGCGAATGTCAACTTAGAAACGGATGCAGCCATTCGAAAACGTGTGGCACAGCTAGGGTTTGTGAAGCTACTTTTCTAACTAGAACTTTAGGGGCCTGAAGAGCAGATGAAATATTTCCTGTGAGAATTAGAAATGGACACAAATGTGCAAAATATGCTCTGGGCTCTGAACACTTAGCGTGAACAAAGATTGTACAACATTTCAACGTGTATGAAGATTATGTGTGGAAAGGATAGTATTTTGGACACAGTGGATTAAATCAGATAAAGGTACATCTTTGTTTTTGTTGTTGTTATTTTGTTTTTGTTTTTTTGAGCTGGAGTTTCGCTCTTGTCGCCCAGGCTGGACTGCAGTGGTGCGATCTCGGCTCAGGGCAACCTCCACCTCCCAAGTTCAAGTGATTCTCCTGCCGCAGCCTTCCAATTAGCTGGGACCACAGGCACAGGCCACCACGCCCGGCTAATTTTTGTATTTGCAGTAGAGATGGGGCTTCTCCATGTTGGCCAGGTTGGTCTCAAACTCCTGACCTCAGGTGATCCGCCCACCTGGGCCTCCCAAAGTGCTGAGATTACAGGCGTGACCCACCGCGCCTGGCCTTGTTTTATGTTTCATACGATTTATTTTACTTATTACCACCCATTTCTTTTCTTGTTTCTACCGTGGCCGCTGGACGTGGTGCTCCCGCTCCGCTTCTGGGGACGCCGCTCTGGCCTCTCTCAGCACCGGGCAGGGACCAAACGCGGGTGTTCGCCCTGAGTCGGGGCGCTCCCCGGGCCTGGGGTTCAGGCAGAGCCGCAGCGTCCTGGCTGGGAGGGTTCTCGCCTGCAGGCCGGCGGCCTCTGAGGACGGCGCGCTCTGCATTCTCCACCCCACCCGCGCTGAGCCCCACATCCCGGGCGCGCTCTCCATCCATCCCTGGGGTTCCTGAGGGTTAGGGCGGTGGTTCTTCCCGGCCGCAACCCCGCCCCCAGGAGGCACTAACCCTCGCCTGGCATCCGGGGCCATCTGTGCTTGTCACGACCGGGAAGGGGGACATCCTGGCCTGCGGCGCTGCCGGCTCCGCCCCGAGGAGGGCCTGGGCCGGTGCCAGGCGTGTCGGGACCCGGGTGTGGGAAACCGCGGGCGGAGGGGACGGGAGGACGGGCCTGTCTGTAAGAGGGGAGCGCAAGGGCCGGGCACGGTCAGCCCCAGCCCCGACGGCCCCCGGGAGCCTGTTTCGGGCGCAGGACACCCGGGCTGGCTCGAACCCGGTCGGGAGGATGCGGGGCTGGGCCAAGGTCCTCGGCTCCGCAGGGAGGGCGGGGAGCGGGGCCGGGGGGTCCGGGCAGGGAGCGGGGCCGGGGCTCTGCGTCCACGGCCGGACCGATGGGCCACGGGCTGCGAGGACGGGTCGGAGGTCGAGGGTCGGGCTGCGAGGGCGGGTCAGAGGTCGGGACCGCGGGCTGCGAGGGCGGGTCAGAGGCCGGGGCCGCGTGCTGCGACGGCGCGTCGGGGGTTCCGGTCGGGGCCGCGCTCAGCACTCAAAGCGCCGGCGTCTTGCTGACAACCTTTTCGACCCGCGGGGCGCAAGAGACCTGCAGCAGCTCCTCTTTTTCGCGGGTGCAGCTCCCCGGCCCCGCCGCTACGCGCGCACCCGCCCCGCCCACAGCTCCCGGCAACCCCCGCGTCGTCCCCGCAGCTGGACCACAACTCCCGCCATGCCGCGGGGCACAGGGCCTCGGGGCGTGTGGCCCACAAGGCTTTGCGCGCCGGCGGAGCCGCTCTAGCCCGCGGTCCTCCACGCTCGTGGCGGGCTGAGGCGGGCTCCGGGCGGGCGGCGGGGAGGCCTTGGCGGCTGTAGCGCCCCGTGGTCGGTGTCCTCGCGTTCCCACTGCGGGGCGCCCCGGCTGCCCTTGCGTGGGGCCCGGCATGGGGCGGCCGAGGGGGCGTCCCCGCCGCGAGTCCCCCGGCGCGCTGGTCCCGGGAGGCCTGGCCGTTCGCCGAGGGAACCGGGCGTGTCGCGCTCCCGGGCGGAGACTGGGAAGCGCTGGTCTCGCTGCGGGGGTCGGAGCCGCACGGCCAGGCCGGGGGGATCCGGGTTCGGGGACGCGGATTCTGCATTAGGGGCTGCGGGGCTTCGGGCCATGGTCGTATTGGGGGCGCCCGGACGTCAGCCCCAGCAGCGCGAGGGACGAGCGGGCTCGTTGGTTCCACATAGATTTACTTATTCTCGTTATTGATTTATTTGAGACGGAGTCTCAGCCCTGTCGCCAGGCTGCAGTGCAGGGGCGCGACCTCCGCTCGCCGCAACCTCCGCCTCCCGGGTTCAAGCGTTTCTCCTGCCTCAGCCTCCAGAGTAGCTGGGATTGCAGGCGTGAGCCACCGAGCGCGGCATTTTTTTTGTATTTTCAGTAGAGAAGAGTTTCACCATGTTGGCCAGGGTGGTCTCGAACTCGTGACCTCAGCTGATCCCCCTGCCTCATGCTTGTTGTTAGTTTGACACAGGGTCTCACTGTGTGGGCCAGGCTGGACTGCGATGGCGCGATCTCCACTCACTGCAACCTCCGCCTCCCAATGTCAAGTGATCCTCCCTCCTCGGCCTCCCAGAGTGTTGGGACCACAGGCACACGTCATGCGCCCGGCCAGCAAATCTTTATTGAGTGCCTGCTGTCTGCCAAGCGTTGTTTTAAGTGCCGTGGAGACAGCAGAGTGCAAGGTGGGCTTACTTCGGCCGAAGGAGGTTGCATTCTCCTGAGCAGCGGGGAAGAGAGACCATGAGCCGGGACCCCAGGCATGATAGGGAGGCAGTGCTGTGCAGAGAAATGTTGAACAACTGGCTCTCCAAGGCAAAAGCCCCTCACTTGCAGCGCACGCCGCCCCTGTGTTGTAAATACTCGCATGGTGGCTGCTAACGTGAGCCAACCAGCTCACAGAGCCCTGCGAACTTCACAGTGGGCTCAGGAACTGGCATGATCAGCTCCAGCCGCTGCTGCAATAGTTGAGACGTGGAAAGTGCTGCCGGAAGGAAGGAAAAGGCAGGGCAGGGGGCAGGCAGCATGACGGTGGGCAGGCTGTAGGATCAAATCTGTGGTCCCGATAGGCTGGGCACAGCGGCTAACGCCTGTAATCCCAGCACTTTGGGAGGCCAAGGTGGGCGGATCACTTGAGGTCAGGAGTTCGAGACCAGCCTGGGCAACATGGTGAAACCCCATCTCTAGTACAAATACAAAAATTAGCCGGGCGTGGTGACGGGCGCCTGTAATCCCAGCTACTCGGGAGGCTGAGGCAGGAGAATCTCCTGAACCCGCGAGGCAGAGGTTGCAGTGAGCCAAGATCGCGCCGCTGCACTCCAGCCTGGGTGACAGAGCAAGACTCCATCTCAGAAAAACAAAAAACAAAAAATCAATTAATCAGTGGTCCAAGGAAGACCCTGGAGATGGAGAGATTTGAGCAAGACCTTCCGGGAGGGGAAGGGAGTTGGACCGGGTGTACCAGGCAGAAGGTACGATGAGTGCGGAGACTTGAGTCCGGAGGGACCAACACAGCCAGAGAGGGCCGGAAGGACCTGGGCGTGTAGGACCTTGCAGGCTACAGCAGAGCCCACCAGAACCCCTTTCCAGGCCCCCGAATCCTCAGAATACAAGCCCTTCCTTCCTCTGAACTTTGGTGTCCTCGTCTGTAACATGGGGACTTGCCAGGCATGGGCTGGGTGCCTGGCAGAGCCTGAGAGCTGGTCCTGTCCTCACTGTCCCACGGGGACAGCGGGCCCTCTCTGGATGAGGAGGGAGGGGAGCTGGCAGGTTCTCTGTGTCCTCTCAGGAAGAACAAGCCTTCCTTGTTACAGTCTCCTGGGAACAAAGGGGCGGGCAGCGTCCGAGCGCGTGAGTCTGAGTCAGGGGGCTGGCCGCTGGACAAGGGACAGCAGTGAGCGGCCACAGGAAAGTGGGAGTGGCAGATGACGGAGGCCGGGAGCATGAGCTGACCCTGGACGGGCCGGCGGCAGCACCTGCAAATACCTGGCCTCCCCCTCTCCTGCTGCACCGTGTGCCAGGGACACAGAAACGGCAGGTGGTCGGAGGAACCCAGCCTCCTGGGAGCTGCCTCCCAGCTGCTGCAGCCTCACCTGCAGCCCCAGGATGGGTTTTAGGAAAGGATGGCGGGAACTTGGGGCTGGCACCGTGCCTCACACCTGCCCTCCCGGTGCTGTAGGGGCAGGAGGTTGAGGCTGCCTCATTCCCATCATCCTCTGAGCATCCTCCTCCATCGTCACTGAGCTGTGATCGCGCCACCGCACTCCAGCCTGGATGGCGGAGTGAGACCTCGTCTCTGGAGAAGAGGACGGTGGGACTTGGATCAGCAGCAGCCACAGCAGTGACGTCCGTCATCTGGACTGTCATGGAGCTTCATTCCGCTCACTGGCTCGGCGGGCACTCACTGTGCACCTGTTCAGCGCAGGCGGTGGTCGGGATGCCTAGGGCGCCACGGGGCGCGGGCACACCCGGCTCCTGCCTCTTCGTGTTCCTGTGTGCGCACACGTGTGTGTGCTCACCTGCTGGTGTGCTGTGCGGGAGTGTGTGTGCGGCTCATCTGCGTGTGCACCCACGTGGCGTAAACGTGCACGCCTGTGTGGACGCGTGTGCACCTGTGTGTGTGGACGTGTGTTACATGGTAGAGCACGGCAGAGATCCTCCATAAACAACTAAGCAGGTCAGCGGGTCCTTCTCTAGGTCGAGGTCGCATCTGCCCTTCCAGGACCCTCCGTGCCTCTCACTCCCCTTCACCCCACCGTGTCTGAGAAAATCTTGTGAGTTCTGCCTCCAAGACAGGCCCAGAACCCACCTGCCTCTGACCATCCCATGGCAGCCCCCAGCCCAGGCCCCGTGGTGCCCACCTGGGCCGGTGTGAGTTGCCTCTCCCAGGCTTCCCTACCCCCACCATCCTACGGTCAGTCGATTCCTTCAAACCCAAGTCAGGCCCTGCCCTCGTCGGCTCCAGCAGAGGCCACCTCCGTGCCTCCCACCTTGCTCAGGGTAAAACCCTGTGTCCTCTCGAGTCCTCAGGGCCCTGCACGACGTGCTGGGTCAGCCCCTTCCTCCGTCCTCCTGCTCTCCCCTCCTCACCCTGCGGCAGCCACCCTGGCGTCCTTGCTGTTCCTCCGCCTCACCAGGTGCAGTCCTGCCCCACGGCCTTTGCGCAGCGGTGCCCTCCCCAGACATCCAGTAGTTGTCTGCACAGCTGGGCATCCCTTAGAGGTCCTCATGTCCTTCAGGCCTTTGCTAACGTTTCGCCTCTTCAGGGGGCCTTCCTGGCCACCGTATGTGAAGTCCCAACTCTGCCCTGAGGTTTCATTTCTGTGATCACATCACTGCACTCCAACCTGAGCACTGAATGAGACCCTGTGTCAAAAATAAAACAAGGCCAGGTGCGGTGGCTCGCCTGTAATCCCAGCACTTCGGGAGGCCAAGGCGGGCAGATCACCTGAGGTCGGGAGTTCGAGACCAGCCTGACCAACATGGAGAAACCCCATCTCTACTAAACATACAAAAATTAGCCGGGCGTGATGGTGCCCGCCTGTAATCCCAGCTAATCAGGAGCCTGAGGCAGGAGAATCGCTTGAGCCTGGGAGGCAGAGGTTGTGGTGAGCTGAGATCACGCCACTGCACTCCAGCCTGGGCAACAAGAGTGAAACTCTGTCTCATAAAGAAAAGAAAAGAAAAGAAAAAGTAAATAAAACCAGAGATGTGTGTTCACAGCATCATCTGCGGGTGTCCGAGCTGGAAGCAGCCTAGAAGCTCTGAGTAAATCGTGGCATCTTTATGGGATGGAACGTTGCCCGGCAACAGAAGTGAGTGATGGACAGCTGTCACCAACACCAGGACCAATCGCACAGGCAGGGTGAGGGGCCTCATGAGTGCACCATCCCCTTCCTGTGCTGCACAAAGGAGGCAAAGCGGGGTCTGGCTTTAGAGGCGGGAGTGCCGTTGACGGGTGGAGGAAAGGAAGAGGGCTGCAGGGGCTCCAAGGGCTTCCTGGGGGCTGGAGGCACTGTGTTGATCCCAGAACCGGCCCCATGGTCCCAGAGCTTCCAGGGGCCGTGAGAAGAAAGAGCTGATGGCTGTCTACTGTAGGGTCTTCGCAGGCCCTGTGGACATGCCGGGTGGGGCGGTCCTGGCCACTGCAGGGTGCCTAGCGGCATCCCTGCCCCAACTCACTCCATGCCAGGAGCTCCCCCAGTCGTGACAACCACAGGTGTCCTTGGACACTGCCCCGTGTCCCCGGGGGCCAGTCACCTGTGTTGGGAACCCCTGGTCTGTTGATTTCAACCCACCATGATCTCATACTCCGTGTCACCGGAACGAGGGTGAGCCTGCGTGCCCGGGGGAGTGGTGAGGGGACTCAGGCAGGTGGAGGTCTGTTGGGGAGGAGCCTGTGCTAGACACAGTGGGAGCCGGGACGGGCGTCTATGTAGGGCTCCCCAAAGAGCTGGCTCTGGCTGACATAGAACCCCGAGGAGGCGGGGGTGGGTGTGGAGGGAGGATGGGGTCCTGGACTGGGCCGTGGCTGTGGGGTGGAGAGCAGCGGCTAGATGCTGGGTGGGCTTTGGATCCAGGAAGCTGACCCAATGGGTCCAAGTCAGCACGGGTCTGGAGGAGGTACCATTGGCTGGAGTGGGGGAAGGCTGGAAGAGGATGTTTGAATGATAAGGGGCCGGATGCCCTTGCCTTCAGAACGACCCTGTGGGGTCAAGCTGACATATGCCCGTTTTTCAGAGGAGGAGACGGATGCACAGCGGTGCGGTGACTCCTCAGGGACTGCACAGCGTCTAATCCAGAAACCCTGGTTCATGGGCGGAGGAGGTCTGCCTGGGAAATTCACTGCAGGAAATCGTAAAGGAGCAAAAGTGGGAACAGCCTCGGTGCCCGTCAAGGGGCGGGGCTGGGGCAGTCGTATGAAGGCGGCCAGGGTGGGTGATATTGAGATTGGCAGGCGCGGGTAGGCAGGACTGTCCAGGGGCCAAGAACATTCTGGACTTGAGTCCTGGCTCCGCCGCCTGCTGCCTTTGCGACCTCCGCCTCTGTCAATGGTGGCAGTCATGGAACAGCTCGTGGGCTGGCGCCTGTGGGCACGATGCCAGCAGCAGAGCCGCTCCGCAGGAGTGTCATCTGCCGTATGCCAAGGACGCCCTGCCGATCTCACCCTGTACGCAGCGGGCGATTAATCCGTGCCCATCCACTAAGGCAGCTTTGCTCCATCTTGACACCATGGACATTTGGGGGTCTTCTCTTGGGAGGGACAGCATTGTAAGTCTCCAGCCACTAGATGCCATCAGCACCCCCTGGTCCTGGCAGCCAAGAAACGTCTCCAGACATAGCCAAGTGTCCCCCGGGGGCAGCAGCATCCATGGCTGAGCACTGCTGGCCCATGGGATCCGTTCTAGGCTCCACTCTGTAGACCTGGGCTGCACGACACGGCATCCACAGGGCCACAGGTGATGCTGGAGCCCTGGAACCGTGGACGCTCCACGCTGGGGGCAGCAAGCGCAAAACATGCCAGGCTGGGGAGACAGCATGAAAAAAAGAAGGTGAAATATCTCACCTGTAATATTTGTGTGCAGAAATGATATTAATTTGGATATGGGGTGAATAAGATATATTATTAAAATTAATTGCCGGGCGCGGTGGCTCACACCTGTAATCCCAGCACTTTGGGAGGCTGAGGCGGGCAGATCACCTGAGGTTGGGAGTTCAAGACCAGCCTGAGCGACATGGAGAAACCGTGTCTCTACTAAAAATACAAAATTAGCCAGGAGTGGTGGCACGCGCCTGTAGTCCCAGCTACTCGGGAGGCTGAGTCAGGAGAATTGCTTGAACCTGGGAGGCAGAAGTTGTGCTGAGCCGAGATCGTGCCATTGCACTCCAGCCTGGGCAACAAGAGCAAAACTTCGTCTCAAAAATGAAATAAAATAAATAAAATAAAAGTAATTTCACGTGTTTCTCTTTTTTTGATAGAACTACTAGAAAATTTAAAAACGGCCAAGCGTGGTGGTTCATGCCTGTAAACTCAGTGCTTTGGGAGGCTTGAGGCCAGGCGTTAAAGACCAGCCTGGGCAACATAGCAAGACCCCATCTCCACACACAATAAAGAAGAAATTAGCCAGGCGTGGTGGCACATGCCTACAGTCCTAGCTACTCCGAAGGCTGAGGTGGCAAGATCACTTCAGCCCAGAAGTTGGAGGCTACAGTGAGCTATGATTGCAGCACTGCACTCCAGCCTGGGTGACAGCAACACACTGTCTCAAAAAAAAAAAAAAAAAAAAGTAGGAAGTTCTCATTCTGTTTCTGGTGGGCGGTGCTGCTGTGGATGATCAACTTTCTGGCAGGACCATGAGCTTGAAGAAGATGAGTTGATCTTGGTTGCCATCATCCTTCCCATCATCCTCTGATCATCCTTCTCCATCATCCATTCCTTCATCCTTCCCATCATCTGTCATCATCCTTCTCCATCATTCTTCCCATCGTCCTTCTCCATCATCTTTCTCCATCATACTTCCTGTCATCCTTCCCGTCTTCCTTCCCATCATCCTTCTCCATCATCCTTCCCATCATCCTTCCCATCATCCTTCTCCATCATCCTTCCCATCATCCTTCC
>NC_045454.1:52477625-52478364 GCF_002776525.5 Piliocolobus tephrosceles
ATCCTTCCCATCATCCTTCTCCATCATCCTTCCCATCATCCTTCCCAGCATCCTTCTCCATCATCCTTCCCATCATCCTTCCCATCATCCTTCTCCATCATTCTTCCCATCATCCTTCCCATCTTCCTTCTCCATCATACTTCTGTCATCCTTCCCGTCTTCCTTCCCATCATCCTTCCCATCATTCTTCTCCATCATCCTTCTCCATCATCCTTCCTGTCATCATTCTCCATCACCCTTCCCACCATCCTTCTCCATCATCATTCCCATCATCCTTCCCATCGTCCTTCCCATAGTCCTTCTCCATCATCCTTCTCCATCATAATTCCTGCCATCTTTCTCTGTCATCCTTCCCACCATCCTTCCCATCATCCTTCCCGTCATCCTTCCTGTCATTCTTCCCACCATCCTTCTCCATCATCCTTCTCCATCATCCTTCCCATCATCCTTCTCCATCATCCTTCTCCATCATCCTTCCCATCATCCTTCTCCATCATCCTTCTCCATCATCCTTCCCGTCATCCTTCCCATCATCCTTCCCGTCATCCTTCTCCATCATCCTTCCTGTCATTCTTTGTCATCCTTCCCACCATCTGTCCTGTCATCCTTCCCGCCATCCTTCCCATCATCCTTCCCACCATACTTCCCACTATCCTTCCCGTCATCCTTCTCCGTGATCCTTCTCCATCATCCTTCCCATCATCCTTCCCACCATCCTTCTCCATCATCCTTCCTGTCA
>NC_045454.1:52478374-52485827 GCF_002776525.5 Piliocolobus tephrosceles
TTCCCACCATTCTTCCCATCATCCTTCCCACCATCCTTCTCCATCATGCTTCCTGTCATCTTTCCCATCATCCTTCCCACCATCCTTCCCGTCATCCTTCTCCATCATCCTTCCTGTCGTCATTCTCCATCATCCCTCCCATCTGTCCTGTCATCCTTCCTGTCATCCTTTCCGTCATCTTTCTCCGTCATCCTTCTCCATCATCCTTCCCGTCATCCTTCTCCATCATCCTTCCCCATCATCCTTCCCATCATCCTTCTCCATCATCCTTCCCATCATCCTTCTCCATCATCCTTCCTGTCATCATTCTCTGTCATCCTTCCCACCATCCTTCCCATCATCCTTCCCGTCATCCTTCCTGTCATCCTTCCCACCATCCTTCTCCATCATCCTTCCCGTCATCCTTCCCATCATCCTTCTCCATCATCCTACTCCATCATCCTTCTCCATCATCCTTCCTGTCATCATTCTCTGTCATCCTTCCCACCATCCTTCCCATCATCCTTCCCGTCATCCTTCCCATCATTCTTCTCCATCATCCTTCCCGTCATCCTTCCTGTTGTCATTCTCCATCATCCTTCCCACCATCTGTCCCATCATCCTTCCCACCATCCTTCCCGTCATCCTTCCCATCATCCTTCTCCGGCATCCTTCTCCATCATTCTTCCTGTCATCCTTCTCTGTCATTCTTCCCACCATCCTTCCCATCATCCTTCCCATCATCCTTCTCCATCATCCTTCCTGTTGTCATTCTCCATCATCCTTCCCATCATCCTTCCCGTCATCCTTCCCGTGATCCTTCTCCATCGTCCTTCTCTATCACCCTTCCCATCATCCTTCCCATCATCCTTCCCACCATCCTTCTCCATCATCCTTCCCATCATCCTTCCCACCATCCTTCCCGTCATCCTTCCCGTCATCCTTCCCGTCATCCTTCCCGTCATCCTTCCCCATCATCCTTCCCGTCATCCTTCTCCATCATCTTTCTCCATCATCCTTCCCATCATCCTTCCCACCATCTTTCCCACCATCCTTCCCTATCATCCTTCCTTCCAGTTATCCTTTCTGTCAACCATCCCCATCATCCTTCCCAGCATGTGACGCCCTCTCCCGGCACCGCCCTCTCCCGGCACCGCCCTCTCCCGGCACCGCCCACGTTTTGCTCCCCAGATGTCACCAGAGGGCGCCTGTGAGCGCTGGTTGGGACGCGTCCCTGCCCACAGCTTTCACGTGGCCCAAGTCCCAGCAGTTACTCCTGTTACTGCCCCAGACCCTTGTTACTGCAGTTACTACTGTTACTGCTTGAGACGGTCATAAGACTGAAGGAAGGGACGAAGTTGAAAACGATAACAAGAAACAAAATAAACTTTTAAATAGAAATGAAAACTTAAGACAAAAGAAACTTTTAAAGGAAGGGCAACATGGGGAAGAAGAAAAGAGAAGAAAAGAGAGAAGAAGGGGCCGAGTGCCGTGGCTCACGCCTGTGATCCCAGCACTTTGGGAGGCCGAGGCGGGAGGATCACGAGGTCGGGAGATCGAGACCAGTCTGAGAAAATGGAGAAACCCCGTCTCTACTAAAAATAGAAAATTCGCCAGGCGTGGTGGCACATGCCTCTAATCCCAGCTACTCGGGAGGCTGAGGCAGGAGGATCCCTTGAACCCGGGAGGCGGAGGTTGTGGTGAGCCGAGATCGCACCACTGCACTCCAGCCTGGGCGACAGGAGTGAAACTGCATCAAAAAAAAAAATAATAATAAAGGAAGAAGAAGAGAAAAGGGTTCCCTGATCTTAGTGAGCAAAGGCTGCTTGTTGAGCTTCTACAGCCCTTTGTATTTATTGGGTAACAAGAGCAGGGAGGAGGAGGTAAGGATTGATCAGCTGTTTAATTGATCACAGGTTCATGTTGTTACTGGCAGGCTTCAGTTATGTCTAGTCGTAAGAAATCTCGTGCCTGGGTGGTGACGCCCTCGGCAGCCCTTCTGTGCAGCAGACGCAGTTTGTCAGTTTGCCAACATTCTGCGTTTGTGAGAACAGTTTGCCGTTTACTCCTATAGCCCCCAGTGCTGTACTGAGTTGATCACGGCCCTCATTCTTTCGGCCTCTAACACGCCCCTTCTCCCACGTTTTCTCCATAGTGACGTGCCCTCTGCACTCACGTAAGTTTCACTTACCTGCCTGCCTGTCTCGAGGGAAACGGAGGACGAGGAACTTGTGTGTTCTGTCCCCTCCCGTTTTCCCAGCACCTGAGCAGGGCCTGGCCCCAAATAAACACTGGCTGAATTCCTAATTACAGCGAGAACAAGGGTGTCGGGAGCACCTACAGCGTCACCTCCCAGGACACTGAGCCAGGCAGTGACGTCCCTCCCCTGCAGCCGGCAGCTGGGCGGGTGGACGTGGGACCGGCACCCGGCCTCTCATCCAGTCCAGCCTCCCTTATTTTCACTGTTGGGATTTAGTCTCTTCTGTCCAACAGACAGGATTAAAATCAGGGCTCCTCTGCATGTGCGTTGAATTCATTTGCATCTCATTTGCAAGCTCTTTGCTTGGCAGTTGAGACAAGCTCCCAGCTGAAGACAGAGGTGATAGAATCTGGTGCGATCGGATCAGAAGGGGACTGGAGGCTGGAGGGGGCCCAGCTCGGTCCAGTGAGGCTGCCGGGCCCTCAGCGTCCTCACAGCAACACGCTGTTGGCTTGGCCGGATTTCTGTCCTGTCCTTCCTGTGTTAGCTTTTGGTTCCACCCCACGTAAAAGGGGAGACGGAGGCAGGTGGGGCCAGTCCTGGCTGGAACCTGGTTGTAGGGGTCTGACAGCCCATGTCACAGAGGGGAAACTGAGTCAATTGGGGCCGAGTCCCGGCTGGAACCAAGGTCTCCAGCTGTTTGCCCTTCGTGGCTGTCTGGTGTGGCCTGGACCTGGTGACACGGATGTGAGGAGGGATGGAGTTAGGGGAAGAACTTCTAGGCCCTCGTCTCCTCTGTCTCTCTAGCCCTGGGAGCCCTGACCCTGCACTTCTGGCTGAGCGGCGTTGACTGGCCGAGGGATTTGGGGTCTTCCTCCTCTCTCCCTCCTCAGCACCCCTTCCTGCTGTGTCTCTGGAGTTTGTGCTGCCTCTGGAAACAAGCAAATGGTGTGTCCAGGGTTGGGCGGTGACAGGGCCTGTGGCTGGGGGCCCTCGTGACCGAGGAAGGAGCCAGCAAGGGTTGGTTTGCTGGCAGAGGCACCTCAGGCAGAGAGAACTCAGGCAGAGGCCAAGGTGGGGACCGTCTTAGGGGCTCGAGGGAGGGCCAGCAGGCCCGGATGGCCAGAGTAGAGCAGCAAAGGGGACAGCAACAGGATGAGAGGGCAGGGGGAGGTGGAGACAAAGCCACGGAGAGCCTGCGTGCCACGGTGAGCATTTGGGTCTTATACTGAGGGCTGCAGGGATCCACACGATAATTCTAAGTGTTTCTGGAAAGTTGCTCTGGGATAGGAACCCAGAAGCACTTAGCCCGAAGCTTTGATATTAAATCTGAGTCCGACAACCCTGGGTTCAAGTCCTGGATCCGCTGATGAGTTACTGAGGGACTCAATGCATGTTACTGTCTCCCAGAGCCTCAGTTTCCCCATCTGTAACAACAGATTAGGGTTTGTGGCAGTGCCTCCCTCACCGAGATGCTGTGATAACGAGACAAGAAGATGCCTGCAGGGCAGGGGGTGGTGGTTCATGCCTGTAACCCCAGCACTCTGGGAGGCTGAGGCAGGTGGATTATCTGAGGTCAGAAGTTCGAGGCCAGCCCGGCCATCCAACCTGACTCTACTAAAAATACACAAATTAGCCCGGCGTGGTGGCACATGCCTGTAGTCCCAGCTATTCGGGGCAGGTTGAGGCGCAAGAATTGCTTGAGACCAGGAGGCACAGGTTGCAGTGAGCTGAGATCGCGCCACGGCACTCCAGCCTGGGCAACAGAGGGAGACTCCATCTCAAAACAAAACAAAACAAAAACAAAAGCAAAAGATGCCCCAGAGTGCCTGAGAGCTGAGATGTGGTAACACGGAATAAGGAGAAACTTGGGAAACGATTCCTCATTCATGCAAGAGGGATGGGAACTTTCCTCTGTGGCTTCATGACAGCGAGTCGCCCTTCCCCGTGTGTGGGTCCCGGAGCGATGCCCCTTCCCTGTGTGTGGGTCCCGGAGCGACGCCCCTTCCCCGTGTGTGGGGTCTGGAGCGACGCCCCTTCCCCGTGTGTGTGTGTGGGGGGGGGTCTGGAGCGACACCCCTTTCACTCTGACACTGGTGATGTTCTTCCTCATTTCTTTCTTGATCAGTCTAAAGATTCATCACATTCATTTAAGCTTTTAAAGAACCAGCTTTTTTTGGGCTGGGAGGAGGCGTTCTTTTTTTCTTTTATCTTTTTTTGTCTGAGGCGGAGTCTCACTCTGTCGCCCGGGCTGGAGTGCAGTGGCACGATCTCGGCTCACTGCAAGCTCCGCCTCCCGGGTTCAGGCCATTCTCCTGCCTCAGCCTCCCAGTAGCTGGGACTACAGGCGCCCGCCACCTCGCCCGGCTAGTTTTTTGTATTTTTTAGTAGAGATGGGGTTTCACCGTGTTAGCCAGGATGGTCTCCATCTCCTGACCTCGTGATCCACCTGCCTCGGCCTCCCAAAGTGCTGGGATTACAGGCGTGAGCTACTGCGCTGGGCCTGTCCAGGCTTTCAAAACGTTTTAAAATATTGTGCAGTGCATTAAAATTACCATATTGTAGGGTATGTGAATTATATCAATAAAACTGTTAGAAAATTACACTGCAGGCCAGGTGTGGTGGCTCACGCCTGTAATCCCAGCACTTTGGGAGGCTGAGGCAGGTGGGTCATCTGAGATCAGGAGTTCGAGACCAGCCTGGCCAACATGGTGAAACGCTATCTCTACTAAAAATACAAAAATTAGCCAGGCATGGTGGTGGGTGCCTGTAATCTCAGCTACTCAGGAGACTGAGGCAGGAGAATCGCTTGAACCCGGGAGGCAGAGGTTGCAGTGAGCCAAGATCGCGCCACTGTACTCCAGCCTGGGTGACAGAGAGAAATTCTGTCTCAAAAAAAAATTACTTTGCCAGGTGCGGTGGCTCACGCCTGTAATCCCAGCACTTTGGGAGGCCGAGGCGGGCGGATCACGAGGTCAGGAGATCGAGACGATCCTGGCCAACACGGTGAAACCCCGTCTCTACTAAAAATACAAAAAATTAACCGGGTGTGGTGGTGGCACCTGTAGTCCCAGCTACTCGGGAGGCTGAGGCAGGAGACTGGCTTGAACCCGGGAAGCAGAAGTTGCAGCCAGCTGAGATCACACCACTGTACTCCAGCCTGGGCAACAGCAGTCTCAATAAAAATAAATAGGCCAGGTGCGGTGGCTCACGCCTATAACCCCAGCACTTTGGGAGGCCGGGGCAGGTGGATCACGAGGTCAGGAGATCGAGACCATCCTGGCCAACATGGTGAAACACAGCAAGACTCTGTCTCAAAAAAAAAAAAAAAAAAAAAAAAAAAAATTACACTGCAAAAGGCTCCAAAAAATACAGAAACGAACAAGGAAGAGACAGGAATGTGCCTCGCATTTGGCAGTTTTCTGAGCCTCTTCTTGGAGCCTCACGCAGTGGTTGCCTTCAGTGAATCAAAATCCACTGCGGTTTAAATCCCGCAGACTTCTGGAGGCAGTGAGGACGGCTCTCACCTGCCCTCTGTCTTCGCCGCTGCCCCAGGGCCTGTGCCCAGGTGTCCCTCACGCTGACGTGCGCTCCTCACAGGTCTCTGTACGCTGCCTCCTCACCTGCTTCGGGACTGTTCGGTTTTACCGTCTCCGCGGGGCTCGCCTGCACCCACACTGCCACCCTGAACCCCAAACCCGTCTGCGTTTTCAATCACACTCAGTGCCTCCTCATACACCAGACTGTGTTCACTTATCACATTTACTGACGACTGTCTCTCTCCTATCCCGAGAACATCTTCTTTTCTGTCTGTTCCTGTCCAGTTCTCACCACCCCAAACAGAGACTGGTACACAGTCGGTGCCCAGTACGTGCTTATGGGAGGAATGAGTGACAGGATGGGGCAGCGAATGCTTCTTGGCTCCGAGTTGCAACTCCCAGAGTTGTGAACTTGCTGTATGACCTTGGGCTGTGCCTCAGTTTCCCCAGGTGTAGAATGGGGGCACGCCGCCCACGACCCCGCCAGTCCCTCCTGCTGTGAGGCTGTGGGTGTCACGTTTGCAGGTCTAGTTCCCTGGGGCTGGCTCTGGCCCCAGCTGCCCAGCTCTGCTGGCTCCCGGGAGGCACACTCTGCTGACACCGGACTCCTTCCTGGACCGTCCAGCCGCCTGGCCGACACTCGATCCCGGCCCCACTTCCAGGCCAGTGTCCGGCCGACCAGCCTGCCTCAGGCCAGGGCCCCACGACTCCCTGTTGTGGGACAAGGGGCTGTCTGTGCAGCTGTGGTCGTGGGAGGGTGTGCTGAGGCCGTGAAGGTGGGGACGGTGCCTGGGCCTGTGGCCGCCAGAGCTGCTGAGGCTCAGGAGGTAGCACCAGGCCCCGTGGGTGCTGCCGGGGCCATCGCCTGCCCACCATGGGGACCCTCAGCTGCGACCCCGCCGCACGGTTGGCCACAGCCCCCCTTGGCCGGGGAGTGACGGACGGCCAGATTCCGGAGAGCGGCCTGAGGAAGGCCTGTCGGACGGCCACCCCGGAGAACGGTGCGTGCCAGCCACGGGGGACAGGTGGGACCCTTTCCTGCTCCACTCCCCCCACTTCTGCGGCTTCTGGAATGTTCTGGGAGCCAGCAGGAGGCTGGAGTTCCAGGCAAGTCCTTGCCTTTCCCCAAACCTCAGTTTTCCTTCCGGCAGGTTGGGTGTGGACTCGGGGTTGTCATGGGCCCTGAGTATGTTTCTGTCCAAAGGAAGCTGAGTGTTTTTGGGCCGGGCCCTTTCCAGGGGCTGTGGGTACAGCAGGGGGCAAAGCCACAGCGATCAGGCGGGAGACACGGGGAGGAGGGAATGTGTCCAACGTGGCCCTCGGGAACGGGCGCCGTAGACAACGCGGGGCAGGGCAAGGGCGCGTGTGCGGAGGGTGCTCCGCTGGGAACCACGTCAGCTGCCGGCCTCGGTGAGGGCCCGGTTCGGCCGCAGTTTCCTCACCACAACAAGCAGCTGGAGTCAAGCCCCGAGCCAGGTCCTCGGGCTGGTTCTGTGGTCTCTCCTGACTCCTGTGGCAACGACATTCTGCAGAAGTCACAACACATGGTGTCTGAGACCGTATAGCTCTGGGAAGCTCAGGCCTCAGTCTCCCCATCTGTGACTGTGTATCTCAGCCTGGGCCTCAGTTTCCCCACCTCTGTGTATCTCTGTGCCGGGGCCTCAGTTTCCCCATCTGTGACCGTGTAGCTCTGCCTGGGCCTCAGTCTCCCCATCTGTGCCCGAGGGTGAGGGGC
>NC_045454.1:52485927-52487547 GCF_002776525.5 Piliocolobus tephrosceles
TTCCCTCCCCTGCCCTTCCCTCCCCAGCCCTTCCCTCCCCAGTCCTTCCCTCTGTGATTCATGTCTGACTCACAATGCAGGCATCATATTTTGTCTCCAGAGGGGCAGCAGCCTCTTGGTCCCCGGGGCCCCCAATCCTCACCATGGAGGGAGAGGGGAACCCAGGCTAAGGCTCAGGAGCTGGGTCCAGGGCTCCTTCCTTGGGGAATCTGGGCCCAGGTGGTGACCTGAGGGCTTTGGGCTGCAGGCTCAGGGCCAGGCTTGTACGTCCTGCCGTCCACCGTGGGCTTCATCAACCACGACTGCACCAGGGTGGCCGGTCCCGCCTACTCGCTCGCCCGGAGGCCCAGTGAGGGTAAGGCGGGCGGGCGGGCGGCTGGGGGCTTCCCTCATCCTCCAGTGATCCCCCAGGGGCACCGATGGGTGTCCTTACCCCTTAGCTCCAGGCCCCCAGTTAGTGGGGCAGGAAGCAGGCAGGGCTGGGCTCTACGACTTGCTCCACCTCCTACTTGCTGTGACACCTCAGGCTGCTGCTGTCCCTCTGTTTTTTCACTGATGAAGAGAATGGAAGGAGAAAGAGTGTTGTAGGGAGGTGAAGACCTGTACCTGCCTTCCCGCGTTTGCAATTCCTTGCTGCTTGGTCTTAGGCAAGTTGCTTAAGTGCTCTGCAACTCAGTTTCTGTTAAAAGTTAACAATACTAGGCCAGGCGCGGTGGCTCACGCCCCTAATCCCAGCACTTTGGGAGGCCGAGGCGGGCGGATCACAAGGTCAGGAGATCGAGACCATCCTGGCTAACACGGTGAAACCCCGTCTTTACTAAAAAATACAAAAAATTAGCCGGGCGAGGTGGCGGGCGCCTGTAGTCCCAGCTACTCGGGAGGCTGAGGCAGGAGAATGACGCAAACCCGGGAGGCGGAGCTTGCAGTGAGCTGAGATCCGGCCACTGCACTCCAGCCTGGGTGACAGAGCGAGACTCCGTCTCAAAAAACAAAACAAAAAAAACCAGGAGGTCGAGGCTGCCGTGAGCTATGATCACACCACTGCACTCCAGCCTGGGTGACATAGTGAGACCTCGTCTTAAAACAAATTAAAAAAAAAGAAAAAATAGTAGCCACAGTGTTGCATAGCGATTAGTAAGGGTTCAGTAAATGCAGGCTGTCGGGTGTGAGGCTGAGCCTGTTTTTCCATTATGAAGGTGGGGGCTTCCCAGGCCTGGCCCATCTCACAGGGCTGTCGTGTATCTCTGTGGACATTCCTGGCTGCTTGGGCAGGCAGCACGGCGGGAGGGCAGCACGGCAGGAGGGCAGCACAGCGGGAGGGCAGCATGGCGCGCACTGGCTCGCTGTGCCAGGGGCTGGTGGCCTTGCCCTGTGGTGCTTGCTCCTGTCTAGAATGGGCGCAGTGGCTGCAACAGGCTCTGACGGAGTGACACGGCTCAGGCGTGGACTGCGCCTGATGCACAGGGAGCTGCTGGTGTGCATTAGTGGTGCTGCTACCACGGGCCAGCGGATCTCAGTGCTCCCATGTTCCATCCCTCCATCAGTGCTCCCAAATTCCATCCCTCCATCAGTGCTCCCAAATTCCATCCCTCCATCAGTGCTCCCAAATTCCATCCCTCC
>NC_045454.1:52487557-52494874 GCF_002776525.5 Piliocolobus tephrosceles
CTCCCAAATTCCATCCCTCCATCAGTGCTCCCAAATTCCATCCCTCCCTTTTCTACCACTGCTCCAAGGTCCCAGCTGGGCTGGGAGCGTGGTCGGAAGGGTCTTGCGTGGGGAGTTTGGTTCATATGGACAGAGGCCTGCTGGGAGGGTCGGTTGGAGGAGGGGCAGGACAACAGCCTGTTCTCAGCCTTCCGAATGAGCAAAAATCCCAGACCACACTGGGACTCAGGAAGCTGCAAGGGGTCCCAGAAGTCCAGTGAAGGCGTCAGCATCCCATCCCCAGGACCGGGTTAAGAACTTAGCCTGTGATCCAGACAGATCTGAGTTCCCAGGTTCAAATCCCAGTCTCAGGACACTTCCTGGGACAGAGACAGCGTGGGGAGCCTGGTGGCGTGGGAATCGGGCACACTTTGCTAAAGGCCCAGGATAGGCTTCCTGGAAGTGGAGCATGGGATCTGGGTTTTGTAGGATGAGTAGGAGTTCGGTGGAGCCCCCAGAAGAACTGAACTCCAGGCAGAGCGTGCTTTGTAGGCCGAGGTCTAGCGATGAGCAGTGTCATGATGATCCGGGGTGTGTTCATTTCTCACGGGGCACTGAGCCTGGGGTTGGGGAGGGCAGAAGAAAAGGCAGGAAGGTTCCGGGTGCAGGGCAGAGGCTAAGATCAGTGCTTCAGCATGGGGAGTCCTGATGGCCAAGCCCTGCACAGTGAGCACTTTGAGGCAAGTCTATGGTCACGTGAGCGAGGCCCAGGCATCTGCAGAGGGGCGATGGGATTATAATCAGGGATTTTTCTTTTCTTTTTTCTTTTTCTTTTTTTTGAGACAGAGTCTCACTCTGTCACCCAGGCTGGAGTGCAGTGGTGTGATCTGGGCTTACTGGCGCCCACCACCACACCCAGTTAATATTTTGTACATTTAGTAGAGACTGGGTTTTACCGTGTTATCCAGGATGGTCTCGATCTCCTGACCTCGTGATCCACGGCCTCAGCCTCCCAAAGCACTGGGATTACAGGCAGGAGCCACTGCGCCCGGCCATGATCAAGGATTTCTAATATAAAATTAGCAGGGCATGATGGTGGCACCTGCGGTCCCAACTGTTCAGGAGGCTGAGGTGGGAGGATTGCTTGAGCCCAGGAGGTGGAGGCTGCAGTAAGCCAGGAGCCACGGCACTCTCCAGCCTGGGCGATGGAGGGAGACGCTCTATCTCCCCAGCCTCTTGCAGTCCTGGGAGACTGTATTTGCCCTGGGCCTAGGGAAGGGGCTAAAAATAGACCCCCTCCCTCCTGCCAGTCTAAGAAAGGATGAGGCTGTGGCTGAGGGTCAGTGACCACCCTTGGAGTGTGGCCAGTGAGCCTGCCTTGAGGACCACAGCGTGTGTGCAAATACTCGTGCCTGTGGCAGGGAGGTCTGGAGCCGTGTCTGGGCCACACTGCGTGCCACGGACTCCTCAGGGGAGGGTGAAGGTTTGGATGACGTTTCTTCCCTCACCCGTGGCTCGCTGCCACGTGCACTGAGTGTGCGCACAGGCGGTCTGTGGGGCCGTGAACACTGGTCAGGCTGCTACACGCAGGTGCCCGGCATCCGTCACTGGATGTGCTTTGGCGTGGCAATAATGGCGATCGTGGCAACCGGTCCCCATCACGAACTGCAAAGCCCCAGGATCGCTCCCTTCTGTAGATCCTCTCACGTTTTGATTTTTGCAACATACTGATGAGGAAAATAAGGCTTAGGATAAATGACTTGGCCAAGGTCACTGGCTCACAAGAGGCCCTGCTGGATTTAAATGTGGACCAATGCCAAGCGCCTCTCTTAAGCATGGGACTTGCCAACAAGCCCAAGCGCTGGTTCAGGGCCTAGTTGCTCTTGTTACTCTTACTTTATGTACAGTTTTTTTTTTTGAGACTCCGTTTTGCTCCGTTGCCCAGGCTGGAGTGCAGCGGCACGATCACAGCTCACTGCAGCCTCAACCTCCCAGGCTCAAGTGATCCTCCCTCTTCAGCCTGCCGAGGAGCTGGGACCCCAGGTGCATGCCGACATGCCTGGCTAAGTTTTAAATTTTTAGTAGAGACGGGATCTCACTGTGTTGCCCATGCTGGTCTCAAAGTCCTGAGCTCAAGTGGCCCTCCTGCCTTGGCCTCCGAAAACGCTGGGATCACGGTTGTGTACCACCACACTCAGCCTAATTATGTCCAGTTCCAGCAAACCCACGAGCTGGTTCTCCAGCCCACACCTGCGCAGAGGTTAGAGGGGCAGAGGGGACTGCAAACAGCAGCAGGGCAGAGCACGCAGGAAGCACTTTGATTGTGAGGAGATAGAAGAGCTGGATGAGACAGTCAGAGCAGAGACCTGAGGCCACTCAGTCCAGGCAGCCACAACTCAGGGCCCCGGGGATGACCACTCCGAGATGGGGCTGGGGTGGCCTCTGACCTGGTGGGAGTGTCTCGGGGCCAACAGGGGCACTGATGCCGGGAGGCGGGGCAGGCACTGTCTTTGGAGTCACTCCCAGCACTTGGGGTTCCTCTCCCCAGCACCACCTCAGGACACCAGCCCGGGCCCCATCTACTTCGTGGACCCCAAAGTCACACGCTTTGGCCGCAACTGCACCCCTGCCTACTCCATGCAGGGCCGGGCCAAGTCTCGGGGTGAGTACTGGACCCACGCAGCCGCACGAGGACCTGCTTTCCGGGGTCTCAGCGACTCTCCTGCCCTGTCCTCCCTCTCCCTCTTATCCTTGGAGTTCTTCGAATGCCAGTGTCTTTGGAGTGATCACATCCCAGGGACACGGAGGAGGGGCCGCCATTCCAGTGCCCACAGGGGCTGGGGGAACTGAATGAGTGAAGTGGGTCAGGGTCACGGAGGCCCTGGGCACACATGACCACAGGGGCAGCTGGCCTTTGTCAGAAGGTGAGAGGTGAATGGGGATTGTGGCAAATCGGCAATGTCGACACTTCACAGGCACCCAACAGCTTGCCTGCACACCTGAGGCACCTGCCTGACTCCATTCTCCCATCCACCTGCCCACCCACCCACCTACCCACCCATCCATCCATCCACCCACCCACCCACCCATCTATCCACCTATCCACCCACCCAACCACCCATCTATCCACCCACCCATCCACCAACCCATCCACCCACCCACCCATCTATCCATACACCCACCCACCCATCTATCCACCCATCCACCCACCCACCCATTCACCCGCCCACCCACCCACCCATCTATCCACCCATCCATCCACCCACCCATCCACCAACCCATCCACCCACCCACCACCCCATCCACCCACCCACCCATCTATCCACCCATCCACCCACCCAACCACCCATCTATCCACCCACCCACCCACCCATCCACTTATCTGTCCGTCCTTCCTTCCACCTATTCATCCATCCATCATCTATCCACCTATCTACTCATCCATCCATCCATCCATCCATCCATCCATCCATCCATCCATCATCCATCATCCATCATCCATCATCTGTCCACTCATCCACTCACCCATCCATCCACCCACTCATTCGGGCACCTACCTACCCACTCATCTATGAATCCTTACTTTTTGCCTTCTACCCATCAACCGTTCCATCCATCCATCCATCCATCCATCCATCCATCCATCCATCCATCCATTTACAAATCCCTTCATGAACCATTCACTCTTCACTCAACCACTCACCTCCTACCTATCCTGTTCACCCATTAACTCAGTCAACTGCTGGAGAGTTGGAGTAGATTTGACATTCCTTCCTTCTATGAGATCTCAGTGTGGTTCCTTCCTCTCTATGAGATCTCAGTCTCATGGGGCGGTTAGATGCAGGTGCAGACCGCCCCACCCCAGTGTGCTCACGTCTGGAGAGACGGGAAAACCCAGGCTGAGGGGCTCGAGAAGAGCTGTGAGGGCTTTACCCTGGATGGTATGGGGAAGGCAGCAGGGAAGAGGGGTGGAAAATGAAGACATGCTTGCCTTGGGTCCAGCTTGGGCAAAGTCCCAGAGGCTTGGAAAACAGACTGTGTGTATGGAGGGTGGGGAAGGGAGAGAAATGCACCTGGGTTACTTGAGAAGCGTTGTGAGCTCCAGGGTGCGTGCGGGCAATGGGGAGCCATGCCGGGTCTCTGAGCAGGTGAGGACATCAGTGCCACCCTTCCTTCCCCACTCTTTCAGGTCTGGAGGTGACACCAGGCCCTGGGGCCTACAGCCCAGAGAAGGTGCCCCCCGTGCGCCATCGGACACCGCCAGCTTTCACCCTGGGCTGCCGCCTCCCTCCTAAGCCCCCGGACACCTCAGCCCCTGCCCCTAATGCCTACACCATGCCCGCTTTGTGGGGCTCACAGATCTTCACCAAGCCCAGAAGCCCCAGCTACACGGTGGTGGGCCGCACACCCCCGGTGCGCCCCCCGCAGGATCCTGCCGAGATACCAGGCCCGGGCCAGTACGACAGCCCGGATGCCAACACCTACCGCCAGCGCCTGCCCGCCTTCACCATGCTGGGGCGGCCCCGGGCCCCGCGCCCCCTGGAGGAGACCCCTGGCCCAGGCGCCCACTGCCCAGAGCAGGTCACTGTGAATAAAGCCAGGGCTCCAGCGTTCTCTATGGGCATCCGCCACTCAAAACGGGCCAGCACCATGGCCACCGCCACGCCCTCCAGGCCTTCGGGGCACAGGCTGCCCGGCTGCTGCTGCTAGGCCAGGCTTGTTCCCCACACGGTGAACGGGGGCGTGGGCAGGCCTCTCCTGGGGCCTGGCTTTGTTGGAGGGGCTAGGAGAAGCCGAGAGGGACTGGGAAAGGAGTCTTTCTTCCCCATTCCTGAACTGTCTGGGTCCTTCTAGGACACCTGATCCTTCCAGTCCCTGGGGGCTGTGACCCGTGGCCCTCTGCAGGGCGCAGGGTGAGTCTCCTTCCAGTGCCCCAGTTTCTTCCAGTTTCTTCCAGGTCACACCAGGCCAGGCCAGGCCAGGCGGGGAAAGGGACACCTTCCGGCCCTACCCAGTCGCTGGCTGGAGACGGAGCTTCCTGTGTCCTAGAACTCGGCGTCCAGCCCCACTAGGGCCTGGGTCCTCATCACAGCTTGGGTTTCTGCCACATTTGGACTCTTCCCTGTCTCATGGAAATGTGGCCACCAGCCCCGGTCCCAGCCCAGACTCAGGCTGGAGGCAGCCCTGAGGCCTGTGCGTTTCCCACTCCACCTTCTACAGTTGCTTAGCCAATAAACCTCTCCTGGGCGGGAAAGCTGTCAGCATCACACCGGCTGGCTCATTTAATGCGTCTATTGACGTCACAGAAAGGAGACACAAACGCTGCCCTCCAGAGCCAGACCCATAGCCCTCCAGTGCCCAGGGGGTCTGAGAGACCAGAAGAGAGACCCAGGGAGAGGGGAGGCTGGAGGTGGAGCCAAGCTTTTGAGTGGGGAGCCAGGTAGGCTTCCTGGAAGAGGGAATATTGAAGCGGGGTTTTGAAGGATGTATGGGAGCTTGATGTATTCAGTAGCTGCTTGCTATGTTTTGGATATTAATAAAGATCATCTATGCTTCATAGCAACTCAGGACCAGGTGGCATTTACTGAGAGGAAATGGTGCTTTGGGGAGACTGGACATTTGTCCTGGGGCATGCTGCGAGCCCCCACCTCAGTCTGATGTCAGGATTTGAACCCTGGACGTTGGACTCAGTTCCTGCCACTGTCTCCTAGGAACAGGAAGGAAACACACTGGTGGTGCCCTGTGACTGAGCCCTCTGTGTGCCAGGGAAGGATGGCACTGGGACCACCATACAAACCTCCCGTCCAAAAAGACCCTAATCCCGGAGCTTGGGAGGGTCAGACGCTGCCCCGGGACCTCTCTGAGGGATGCCGCCTGGGAGGCACGGAGGGCACAGAGCAGGGGTGGTGGGGCCGCCCTCTCTTCACCCTGCAGCCCTCAGCCTGCGGCCGCCAAACCTGACCCATCCTTCACCCACTAGGTGAACACACCCCAGGACCCTGCAGCCTGGATCCCCTGCACATGCCTGGACACGCACCCAGACACAGCGTCCCCCCCGCACGCCACACACACACCGCGCAGGTCCAGCCGCCGCTCGACCCCGACCAATCGCGCCCACGATCCGCTCCTCCCGCGGACGCGCAGGGGCGATCCGAGCCCGACGCGCGCCCGGGCAGAGACGGCCAATCGCGGCCGCGCGCGCCTCCCTCCCCTCCCCCACCTCCCCGGCCCCGCGGGCGGCGCCGGCTGTGATCTCATCCTCTGATTTATCGATCAGGCTCCGGGCGGCCTCGCCCCCCCCTCCCCACCTGCCGGCGCGTCCCGGCCCCTCCCTTTGTTCCCGGCAATCAGCCCTGCTTGGGGCGGGGCAGGGGCTGGGGTGCTGCGGCCAAGTCGGGCCAGGAGGCTGGGTCCCGGGGTGACAGTGACACCCCGTTTTCTGGTGCAGAAGGAACCCACCCTTGAGGGAAGGTGCGGCCGGTCTCCGAGAGGCTGAGGCTGGGGACGGAGCGGCCGGCCTGGGAGGCTGGGGCCCAGAGCTCAGATGAGCTGGTGCAGGACTGGGCTCCCCAGAAGTGAGAGAAGAAGGGCCGCGACCCTCCAGCCCGCTCCCCTGGGTTACAGCCGGAGAAACTGAGGCCGGGACAGGCCGCAGAGCAGGGGCCCGGCTCCGCTCCTAGCACCCCCTCCCAGAGCCTGCACTCCTGGGTCTGAGCCTCCGCTGTGCGCCCTCGGCCGCGCCCCTTCCCCTCTCCGGGCCTGTTTCCCCACTAGGAAATAGGGGTGACCCTGAGGTATCTTCTAGCTAGAACAACGGAGAGGGAGGGGCTGACCTTAGGGTCTGGGGTTCTCTTTTCCCTGGCCACGCCTCCCCGGCCCTCAGTTTCCCCCTTAGTCAACGGGAAGAAAGGGAGGTGATTTCTAAGCCTCTCCAGCTCGGTCCTTCTGGGAACTTGGGCTGCGGGCGGGGGTGAGGGGCGCACTGGGGAGGGTCGCTGACGGGGTTCTGGGTTCAAAGCCCCGTCCCGCCTTGGCTG
The DNA here is from genome assembly GCF_002776525.5 of Piliocolobus tephrosceles. NCBI lineage: Eukaryota > Metazoa > Chordata > Mammalia > Primates > Cercopithecidae > Piliocolobus > Piliocolobus tephrosceles. The sequence continues at coordinate 52,494,574 of NC_045454.1, forward strand.
CGGGTTCCAGGCCAGCGCCCAGTGTCCTCAGAGGGCCTCAGTTTCCCCAGCCTCGCGGCCAGGCGCCGGGACGAGGAGGGCCGGGGTCCCAGGGGCGCAGCCCCCCGCGGCTGCGCGCTGGGCCGGGCGGATGACATCACCGGGCCGGGGGCGGGAGGGAGCGGGCGGAGCGGGAGGGCCTCCTCCGCGCCAGGCGCAGCGCCCGGTCGGGCTCCGTCGGGCGGCCGCGGCCATGACGCAGGGTCCGGGCGGGCGCGCGCCCCCGGCGCCCCCCGCGCCCCCCGAGCCCGAGGCGCCCACC
>NC_045454.1:52499874-52511601 GCF_002776525.5 Piliocolobus tephrosceles
CCGCCGTCCCGGGGGGCCCCCCCCCCCCCCCCCCGCCGGGAGCCAGTTCGCGGCGGCCTCCCCCCCCCCCCCCACCCTTTCCTCCGGGACCCCCCGGACCCCACGAGCCAGGTGCCCCCTCCCCATCCTTCCTGCTCTCCCGCCACCCCGGACCCCCATCTCCAGCCGGCGCCCGGCGGCTGCCCCCACCCGGAGGCGCTGGGGTCCGGGTTCCCACGGCGTCACGTGGGGAGGGGCGGGGAGAGGGCGGCGGGGGAGGGGCGCGCATGCGCGGGTGCACCGCCCCCCACTCGGATTGGGCAGAGAAGGCCCAGAGTGGCGAGCGGTTGGGGTGTCTCTGCCACCGGAGCCCCCTGGACAGCTGTTCACGGATGACAGACGGGGCCCCGAGACCCTGGCCTGCGGTGGGGGTGCGGGAAGGGGTGTTTGGAAGGGGGCTGGCGCCGGGACAGACCCCAGGATTCCAGATGGGAGGCTGCAGGGACTTCCAGGGTGGCCAAAGAAGCGGCCTTTGTTTATCCTGAATCTTATGATAAATGAACCTTTTCAAATACACCGGGAAGTCGGTCGCGTGGACACAGCGCGCCTCCACCTAGGACTGTAACCTTCACCTCTGCTGACGGGTCTGCCCCCTCTGTGGTTTTTGATAAACCGTGTGAAGTCACCTGCAGGGATGACAGGGCCTAGCATAGTCCCCCATCTTTTGAGAGAGCAGCTGTCCTACAGCTGCAGTCATTACCGTGTCTGGGAAAATGATCGGCCATTCCCGCACGCCCCTGCTGGTGGGGCAGTGCTCCCCGCTCCCAGCTGGCCTCTGCAGCCAGGAACATTAGTCTGTGTTCCCACTGGGTTGTGTCTTTGCTTTTCCCGACACTGAGTTCAGTGGGATCCCTCCCCCTACACTGGGTTCAGTGGGGTCCTCCTACGATTCATGTACCATAGGAGTCTGACCTTATTTGGAAATGGGGTCCTTGCGGATGTAATCTAGTTAAGATGAGGCCTGGCTGGATCAGGGTGGGTCTTTGTAAGGAGAAGGAAATTTAGACTCAGACGCACAGAGGAGCGGGCCGTGAGGAGACAGAGGCAGAGGTGGGGGCCACGGGGTCTCAAGCCAGGGCCCACCAAAACCTGCGGGAGCCCCCAGAAGCTGGCTGCGAAACCTCCCTCCCCACGTGTGGTCTGGGCGCCTGGGATTGTCAGCCTCAGGAGCCCTCGGCCTGCGGTGTACAACCGGCTTCTGCCTCTTTGGAACCCGCTTCTGCCTCCCGGGGACCCGCTTCCTCCTTCCCGGGACCTGCTTCCGCCTTCCCAGGGACCCACTTTCTCCTCCATGGGACCCGCTTCCGTCTCCCCAGAACCCTCTTCCTCCTCCCCGGGACCCATTTCCGCCTCCCTGGGACCTGCTTCCTCCTCCATGGGACCCGCTTCCGTCTCCCCGGAACCCGCTTCCTCCTCCCCAAACCTGCTTCCTCCTCCCCGGGACCCGTTTCCGCCTCCCCGGGACCCGCTTCCGCCTCCCCCGGACCTGCTTCCTCCTCCCCCGGACCTGCTTCCGCCTCCCTGGGACCCAATTCCGCCTCCCTCGGGTCCGTGCAGATGCCAGGCCCGGTCGGGTCTGCTTTCCCCGGTGGCATCTGGCCAGCCCCGCCCTCCCCCGGCAGGTGGTCCTGCGGGTTTAACGCCGCCCGCCGGCGAGTGTGTTCCATGGAGGACGCGGGCGCTCCCTTCACGCCACAATCGGGCGGGTCACGTCCAGCCATGGGCCGTGGATGTGGTATTTGGAATGTTCGGGATTCAGACACCGGGGTTGTTGGGGCTCGGGGTGTTGGTGGTAATTGTGCTGCTTCCCGTCAATGCAGGAAATATTTAGCATCCGCTGCCCCAGCCGGGCACACAGGAGTCGACAATGAGAGACCTCGTTCTGCTCTCAAGGAGCTTAGATTCCAGTGGGAGACACGGTCGGTAAATCAGAAAAGGACGAACAGATGAGGGAATAGGTTCTGGTAGCAGCTCTGCAGAGATAAAAAGTCGTGTGATGTTGGAGAGGGGGAGGCTGGGCGGCTGCCCCTCCCAGGAGGCGACGTTGAAGCTGAGACCTGAGCCATGGAAGCCGCGGCCCTCGGGATTGCAGACAGAGTTCTGGGCGGGACACAGCAGGTGCAAAGGCCCAAAGCTGTGGAGATTGCAGACAGAATTCTGGGCGGGGCACAGCAGGTGCAGGTGCAAAGGCCCCAAGCTGTGGGGATTGCAGACAGAGTTCTGGGCGGGACACAGCAGGTGCAAAGGCGGGAAGCTGTGGGGATTGCAGACAGAGTTCTGGGTGGGGCACAGCAGGTGCAAAGGCCCGAAGCTGTGGGGATTGCAGACAGAGTTGTAGGTGGGGCACAGCAGGTGCAAAGGCACAGTAGGAGCAGACCTGGCGCGTGCACGTCACCGCAAGGAGAGCCGCAAAGCTGGAGCTGGAGAGGGAGGAGGACTCTCTCTGTGGGCTGTGGTGAGGAGTGGGGGTGGTTTTAAGTAGGGGGCAGTGCAGAGTGTGCAGTTTTGAAGGCCCCTGAGGGACCTTGTGGAAGTGGCGCTGAGGGAGGAGGGTCTGGAAGGGCAGCAGAGACCCGGGAGGAGGCTGCCACAGACGGCAGTGGCCCAGGTCAGGGGACCTAGGCGAGGGGAAAAGTGGACAATGAACCTGTGTTGGAGCCCAGAGGAGTTGCTCATGGACGAGGGGCCCCAAACCCAGGGAGCTTGACCGGCCTCAGCCCCCAACGCTGTCCCCCAGGAGCCCTGTCCCCCATCACCTACGTCATGGCAGGCTCAGGGACAGCCAGTCCCTCCTGGTCACAGGGAAACCTGAGTTGAGGAGGAGGACAGCCAAGCCCCATCACCCAGGGGCTGCGGCCTGTGGCTCAAGCCCTCGGGGCTCTTCCACGCTGGAGGGGCCCTGTGCGCTGAGGGAAACTGAGGCACAGAGAGGCAGAGCTGTGTCTGAGGTTACACAGTGAAAAGCAGGACCAGAACCCGGGGCTGAGGGTCCTCCTGTGGGAGCCAGACAGAACATTCTGAGAGCACCCATCATGTACGCACCTGTGTGAGGCACAGCAACAGCCCCCCAGTGTCCACATCCAGCCCTCCGATTCTGCAAAGGTGCCCCTCACACAGCGACAGGGCACCTGCCGGTGGGATGGAGTGAAGGACCCTGAGACGGGATGATTTGGGGGCCCGGTGTCCTCGCAGCAGGGGGTGAGAGTCGGAGAGAGACCGGAAGAGGCTGCGCTGTGGCTGCAGACTGGGAGGAAGGAGCCCCCCCAGCGGAGGGATGTGGGTGCCTCGGACTCTGGGAAAGGCAGAGCAGATTAGGGACCAACTCCGCCCACACCTTGATTTTAGACTTCTGACCTCTAAATCTAAGCGGATTAGCTTGTGTTGTTTCGAGCCACTTAATTTGTGGTAATTGGTGACAGCAGTAAGAGGGAGTGGATGGGCTGGGCCACTCACCCGGCATCGCAGAACCCCACAGAACCCTGCAGCGATCCCGGTGTGCGGGCGAGAAGTTGGACGCTGGACCGGCAGCGGCCTGGGCTCCGTGTCCCAGCACCATGGGCTGCATCGTTGCAAATGCAGGACCTCGGGCGCTGAGGCTCACGCGGAGTCCTGCGTGGTGCTCAGAGTTCCGTGGAGCCCCGGGTTCCATTCTCCCCACAACCCTGGGACGTCCACCTATTTTATAGATGAGGCGGCTGAGGCACAGCAGGTTGAAGAGCTGCCCGAGAGCCTAAGAGCCTCCCCCGGGTCACAGCACTTGTGATACCTTCGGGGCTGTCACCACAGACCTGACTTGGAGCCGCTGGGCACCGAAGAGATCACGTGAGCCCGAGAATTCGAGGCTGCAGTCAGCCAAGGTCGTGCCACTGCCCTCCAGCCTGGGTGACAGAGCAAGACCCTGCCTCAGAAACAAAACCTGAAATACGACCAGGCCACAGCGTGGGCATCCACACGCCGAAATATGACATGACATGGCCAAGGAAAGAAACAAGGCTCTGACCCAGGCATGAGTGGATCAACACAGCGTGGCCATCCACACGCTGAAATACGACGCGGCCAAGAAAAGGAATGAGGCTCTGACCCAGGCCACGGCGCGGACGGACCCTGAGGACGCCTCACTCAGTGAGACTTCAGATACAGAAGGACAAGCTCTGTGCAATTCTACCCATCGGAGGTCCCCAGAGCCATCAGATTCACAGAGACAGAAAGTAGGATGGGGCCGAGGAGGAGACGGGGAGTGAGTGATGGGGTCGGGGTCTGAGTCTGGGAAGATGTAGACCTTCTGGAGAGACGGTGGTGGCTGCACAGCTACAGGAATGCGCTGAGTGCCGCTGAACCCTGCACTCCAAGACGGTTAAAACCCTAAATTGTATGTTACGTGTGTTTTACCACCATAAAAAAGCAAGCACACGGCGGCGCGCCGGAAAAGCACGGAAGGCTTTCCCCACATGCTGCCTGGAGGACGCTCCGAGGCCCTGGGGACAGTTTGGTGTCATTGTGAGGCCCCCCGTCCTGTAGCGCCGGCTGCCCCGCCTGGCAACAACGACCCACAGTGCCCCAGGTTTCCGCGGCGCCCCCAGGGCAGCACTCACCCCTCACCCCTGTGGAAAGCCACAGCCGGGGGCACTGATGTGGGCTGTGGCCGGGGCGGAGGGCGGCACTGGTCAGCGTCGTGCAGGGCATCAAAGAAATTTACCTTTAAATGGTTTCAACCGTAGATAAAAGAAATAAGAACAGTAGGATCCATACAGGTTTTGTAAGTTGGAAATTCTAGCGAGATGAAAAGTTACAAAGACTTCCTGTGTGTCATTCACCTAGATTCGCCGATTATTAACGTCTTGCCTCATTCATTCTGTCTGTATAAATTACTATTATCATTGTCGAGACACAGTTTCACTCTTGTTGCCCAGGCTGGAGCGCAGCGGCGCCATCTCGGCTCATCGACCTCCGCCTCCCAGGTCCAGGCGATTCTCCTGCCTCAGCCTCCCACTGTATAAACCATGATTATTACTGTCATCATTACTGATGAACAATTGAGAAACTGTGCAGCCGTGATGCCCCCCTCTACCCTCAAACACGTGAGGGCGTATACTCTGAGGACAAGGATCTTCTCTAACATAGCTATGGTGTGATTAACAAAGTCAGGAAACGGGCCGGGCGTGGTGGCTCAAGCCTGTAATCCCAGCACTTTGGGAGGCCGAGATGGGTGGATCATGAGGTCAGGAGATCGAGACCATCCTGGCTAACACGGTGGAACCCCGTCTCTACTAAAAATACAAAAAACTAGCCGGGCGAGGTGGCGGGCGCCTGTAGTCCCAGCTACTCGGGAGGCTGAGGCAGGAGAACGGCGTAAACCCGGGAGGCGGACCTTGCAGTGAGCTGAGATCCAGCCACTGCACTCCAGCCCGGGCGACAGAGCAAGACTCTGTCTCAAAAAATAAATACATACATACATACATAAATAAATAAATAAATAAATAAATAAATAAACAAAGTCAGGAAACGTACCCTCACAATCCTGAGATCGCATTTTCAGCGTGGATTCCAATGTGACCGATTTTCCCAACAGTGCCAGAGCGACCTGTATTTTCCCATCCCACGTTGCATTTAGCCATCCTGCCTTTTTTTTTTTTTTTTTTCTGTTTTTACGACACGACCTCACTCAGGATCACCCAGGCTGGAGTGCACTGGTCCCATCTCAGCTCACTGCAGCCTCTGCCTCCTGGGTCCAAGCAATCCTCCCACCTCAGCCTCCCAAGCTGTGGGGATTACACGTGCACCACCACACCCGGCTAATTTTTATTTATTTTTATTTATTTTTTAGAGATGGAGTCTCTCTCTGTCACCCAGGCTGGAGGACAATGGCACCAGCTCGGCTCACTGCAACCTCCGCCTCCTGGGGTCAAGCGATTCTCCTGCCTCAGCCTCCTGAGTAGCCGGGGTTACAGGCGTGCACCACCACGCCCGGCTCATTTTTGTATTTTTTTTGTGGAGACGGAGTTTCGCCATGCTGCCCAGGCTGCTCTTGAACTCCTGTACTCAAGCTGTCTGTCAGCCTTGGCCTCCCACAGTTCTGGGATTAGAGGTGTGAGCCACCGTGCCCCGTCCGTCCTGTCTCTTTAACCGCCTTTAGCCTCGCAGTTGTTCCGTCCCGGGGAGTGTTGAAGAGTGCATGCCGGCCGTCCCTGTTTGTATCTGCCTGGTGTCTGCCTGCGATCTGGTTCAGGTTGTTTCTGGCAGGAAGCACAGGGGGTCTTCCCTGTGCTGTGTCTTCCAGCCCATGATGTCAGGAGGACGCCCGGTGCTGGTTTGTCCTGATACTGGTGCTGGAGACTTTGATGACCTAGTGTCCTGGGTCCACCTCCAACCTCAGGATGGAACCTGATTTGGAAAAGGGCCTTTGCAGACATTAAGATGAGGCCACACTGGAGTTACTGGAGTAGGGTGGGGCCTAAATGCAATGGCTTGTGTCCCCTGAGAGGAGGGAAGTTTGCACAGACACACACAAGGAGACAGCCGTGTGAAGGAGGCAGAGACTGGAGTAACACGGCCACAAGCCAAGGACGCCGGGAGCCCCCAGAAGCTGAAAGAGGCAGGCAGGACCCTCCCCCCGGGCTTCGGAGGGAGCGAGGCTCTGCCCACGCCTTGACCTCAGACTCCCGGCTGGATCAGCTCCTGTGGCCTCTGTGTGTGGCCTTCGCTCACGGCAGCCCCGGGAAGTGAATGTACTTGGTGAAGGTGACGTTTCTCCCAGGTGAAGCTGCTGTTTGTTTCCCTTATAATTAGGAAGATCTGTGGGGACTGGTGGAGTCGGGGAACAGGTGCATGGGGATGTCGCAGTGCACGCCCCGGGAGCCACTCACAGGCCAGGCCGTGCACGTTTCTGGCCGAGGGCTGCCTGCGGCCCCCCCAGCCCTCGCCCCGCCATCTGGTCTTTCTGCCCTGGAACGAGATCTGGGGAGACAAACATCGAGACTGTGCAGACATCCTGGTTCCCAGCGCCCAGCAAACCTTCACGTACTTGTTTTAGCAAAACCTTAGGGTTCTTGTGTGAACGGAGACTTTTCATCTTATTAGTACGTTTATTTTAATGGAAAACCGGGGAGTTACGGTTTCAGTGTGGTTTCCTCTTTTCCTCATATGATTTTTTAATTTGTTTTGAGATGGAGTTTTGTTCTCATTGCCCAGGCCAGAGTGCAATGGTGTGATCTTGGCTCACTGCAACTTCCGCCTCCCAGATTCAAGTGATTCTCCTGCCTCAGCCTCCGGAGTAGCTGGGATTACAAGCATAAGCCAACACGCACAGCTAATTTTGTATTTTTAGTAGAGACGGGATTTCACCATGTTGGTCAGTCTGGTCTTGAACTCCTGACCGCAGGTGAGCCACCCACCTCGGCCTCCCAAAGTGCTGGGATGACAGGCGTGAGCTATAGTGCCTGGTTCTCATGCAAATTTTTAAAAATGCAGATATAGGCCGGGCGCGGTGGCTCAAGCCTGTAATCCCAGCACTTTGGGAGGCCGAGACGGGCGGATCACGAGGTCAGGAGATCGAGACTATCCTGGCTAACACAGTGAAACCCTGTCTCTACTAAAAACTACCACAAACTAGCCAGGCAAGGTGGCGGCGCCTGTGGTCCCAGCTACTCGGGAGGCTGAGGAAGGAGAATGATGTGAACCTGGGAGGCGGAGCTTGCAGTGAGCTGAGATCGGCCACTGCACTCCAGCCTGGGTGTCCGAGCGAGACTCCTTCTCAAAAAAATTTTTTAAAAATGCAGATATAATTCACATATCCTAATCCTTACCTGTTTAAACTGTGCAATTCAGTGGATTGAGTGCAGCCACAGGGTTGCGCAACCGTCATCAGTGTTTAGTTCCAGGACGCTCCCATCACGCAAAATGGAAACTTATCACCCGCCCTCGGGGGTCCCTCCCCTCCGCCCCCTGCCCAGCCCCGGCGCCCACGCGTCCCCTCCCTGCCCCTGTGGATCAGCCTGTCCCGGACATGTCATAGAAATGGGATCACACGCTGTGTGGCCTTTCGCGTCTGGCGTCTCTCACCGACCGTGGCGTCCTCCCAGTGTGCGCTGTGGCCCCTACCAGAGCCTCGCCCCTTTCACTTCTGGGTCGCGTTCCCGCGTGCAGGTGGACCCCACGGGATTTATCCGTTCATCTGCTGATACATGTTTTGTTTCCTGCAATTTCCCTTAAAAAGTAAATGCAGTTATGTTTGTAAGTGGAGTTTGTTTAAAAGGAAAATATCAAGTAAATGACACCAATACGGACCATAGCAAAGCCTATGAGGGGGGTCCCGGTGGTGACGTGGGCCGCGGTGGGGGGTCCTGGAGTGTGACGTGGGCCGCGGTGGGGGGTCCCGGAGGGTGACGTGGGCCGCGGTGGGGGGTCCTGGAGGCTGACGTGGGCCGCGGTGGAGGGTCCCGGTGGTGACGTGGGCCGCGGTGGAGGGTCCCGGTGGTGACGTGGGCCGCGGTGGGGGGTCCCGGTGGCTGACGTGGGCCGTGGTGGAGGGTCCCGGTGGTGACATGGGCCGCGGTGGGGGGTCCCGGCGGTGAGGTGGGCCGCGGTGGAGGGTCGTGGTGGAGACTCGGACGGTCTCCCAGGCTGGGAACGCAGACACAGGCACCTTGGCTTGCATCTGCCCTGGCCTGCTGCGTTTGTGAGGCCGGCCAGGTCCCTTCTCCTCTCTAGGCCTCAGTTTACTGACTTGTACAGTGGCTCCTTCCCTTAACCTCCTAGGGTGGGTTCTGGGTCATGCTTTCTCTCTGGGCCTCAGTTTCTGAATTTGCAAAGGGGAAGGTTGGATGTGAAGCCGCCAGGGCTCCCCCCAGCCTTCTGTGGGAGGGTCCCAGGGCTGCCACCACAAACCACCACAAACCACAACAAACCACCACAAACTGTGGGGCTTAAAACATAGAGGCCAGGCGCGGCGGCTCACGCCTGTAGTCCCAGCACCTTGGGAGGCCGAGGCAGGTGGATCACGAGGTCAGGAGATCGAGACCACCCTGGCTAACACGGTGAAACCCCGTCTCTACTAAAAATACAAAAACTAGCCGGGTACGATGGCGGGCGCCTGTAGTCCCAGCTACTTGGGAGGCTGAGGTAGGAGAATGGCATGAACCCGGGAGGCGGAGGTTGCAGTGAGCTGAGATCGTGCCACTGCACTCCAGCCTGGGCAACAGAGCGAGACTCCATCTCAAAAAACAAACAAACCAAAACAAAACAAATCCAAAACCAAAACACACATACACAAACAGACTTGTTCTATCACAGTTCTGGGCCCACAGTCCGAGCCAAGATTGGGCAAGGCTGGTTTCTGCAGGAGACGCTGAGGGAGGCCTCTGTCCCAGGCCCTCGGGTGTCTGGTGCCTGCAGGCCAGCATTGGCGTCCTCGGCTGCACACGGCCCCTCCGTTCTCTGCCTCTGTCTTCACATGGCCCCTCCCTTCTGTGTCTCTGTCTTTTCAAATCTCCCTCAGTGCTTGTCTTTGTTTTTTTTTTGGAGACAGAGTCTCCCTCTGTCACCCGGGCTGGCGTGTGGTGGTGCGATCTCTGCTGTCTGCAGCCTCCGCCTCCCAGGTCCAAATGATTCTCTTGCCTCAGCCTCCCAAGTAGCTGGGATTACACGCTCCCACCACCACGCCCAGCTAATTTTTGTATTTTTATTTTTGTATTTTCAGTAGAGTCGGGGTTTCGCCACGTTGGCCAGGCTGGTCTCAAACTCCTGACCTCGTGATCCGCCCACCTCGGCCTCCCAAAGTGCTGGGATTACAGGCGTGAGCCACCGCGCCCGGCCTAAAAATTTTTGTTTTTCAAGACATGGTCTTGCTCTGTCGCCCAGGCTGAAGTGCAGTGGTGCCCTCACAGCTCACCGCAGCCTCGACCTCCTGGGCTCAAGCCATCCTCCCACCTCAGCCTCCTGAGTAGCTGGGACCACAGGCCCACCCTCACCATGCCCGGCTAATTAAAAATTGTTTTTTTGGGAGAGATGAGGTCTCATTATATTGCCCAGGCTGGTCTTGAACTCCTGGCTTCGAGAGAGCCTCGCACCTTGGTCTCCTGAGGTGCTGGGATTACCGGCATGAGCTGCTGTTCCAGGTCTAGAAATTTATTTCTCATGGTTCTGGAGGCTGGGAGGGCCACGATCGAGGCACCGGAAGATTCCGAGTCTGGCGAGGGCCTCTTCACAGAGGGCCGTGTTCTGTGTCCTCACGTGGTGGAGGGCCGGGCTCTGTCTGCTGTCTCTTGTGTAAGGACGCTGATCCCAGTCCTGAGGGTGGAGCCTTCATAACCTCCTCGCCTCCCAAAGACCCCCCTCTAAATACCCTCACCGTGGGGCTTAGGTTTCCACAGAGGGGTTTGAGGGGGCACAGACATTCAGACCTAGCATCGATATTTACGAACTGGGGGAATTTCACAGAAAAACCTTGAATTTCCCGTCTCTTTTAAAAAAAGCACATGGCCGGGCACGGTGGCTCACGCCTGTCATCCCAGCACTTTGGGAGGCCGAGGCAGGTGGATCACGAGGTCAGGAGATTGAGACCATCCTGGCTAACCCGGTGAAACCGCATCTCTACTAAAATACAAAAAACTAGCCGGGCGTGGTGGCGGCACCTGTAGTCCCAGCTACTCACGAGCCTGAGGCAGGAGAATGGCGTGAACCCGGGAGGCGGAGCTTGCAGTGAGCCGAGATCGAGCCACTGCACTCCAGCCTGGGGGACAGAGTGAAACTCTCTGAAAAAAAAAAAAAAAGCACACGGCCAGCAGCACGGAGCCCCCGGAGCATGGCACACGCCGTTTGCCGAGGTCCCCACCTCTGCCCGTCATGCAGGGGGAGCAGTGCAGATCCTGGAGCCCAGAGATGTGGGTTCAGGACCCAGCTCTGCAGGGCGTGTGGTCAGTCAGTCACCCTCCCGCCTGGGCCTCTGTTTCCCAGGGGTCATTGCTGTCCACAGCAGAGCCTCCCATGTGACGAGCGTCCTGAATTAACGAGGTGTGGGTATCATCACCGCACTGCATCCTACCTCGTGTGTTTACCCGGCTGATCCTGCAGGCTGTGGGCATCTGAGTTTGCAGTCCCTATTCTCAGCCCAACGGGATAGCGCATTTCCACTTGTAAGCTGCCGTGGGCCACAGAGGGTTTGCCCCCCGCCTCCTCCGTGCACTAGACTGTGTCCCCACAACAGGGGCCACGCACCGCACAGCTCAGGGTTTCAGCCGCACAGCCAGAGTGGGCTGTGTGTTAAGGAGGGGGCAGGTAAGCGAATGAGAATCTCTCACCCTATGGCCCTGGAGCACCAGACACCGAGGCAGACACCACCCCAGAGGCACACGCTCTGCCTGAGAGAAGACAGCCATTGACCAGCCAGCATCACACTGAAGCTGCCTCCTCAGTGGGGGAATCTGGTGCTAGGGACAGGGACCGTGGCTAATTTCTTTAGGATCTGACCTGTCTACTACATGCCTAGAGTCCATTCATCTGTTCATCCATCCACCCATCCGTTCACCCATCCATCCATCCACCCATTCATCCATCCACCCATCCACCCATCCACCCATCCACCCATTCATCCATCCACCCATCCACCCTTCCGTTCACCCACCCATCCATCCACCCATTCATCCATCCACCCACCCACCCATCCATCCATCCACCCATTCATCCATCCACCCA